>NC_056728.1:1775674188-1775814188 GCF_019279795.1 Protopterus annectens
AGGCAAGATTACGTTGGTTTGGACATGTGCTGAGGAGGGATGCTGAGTATATTGAAAAAAATACGCTAAGGATGAAGCTACCAGGTAACAGGAAAAGAGGAAGGCCGAAGATAAGGTTTATGGATGTGGTGAGAGAGGAAATGCAGGTAGTTGGTGTGACAGAACAAGATGCAGAGGACAGGAAGACATGAAAACAGATGACCTGCTGTGGCGACCCCTAATGGGAACAGCCGAAAGAAGATGATGATGTATAGATAGATATATGTCCAATTTTTCAGCCATTCGGCCTCCATGTTTTGGGACTCACTCTAGCAAGTCTCAACTTTTCAAATGGTTACCATATATTTCTTGTCTAAAAAATGTAGAATTATATGCATCCAGATTCCTACTGCAGACAGCAAAGTAATTCAAGTATCCTGCATTTGCCTTGCAAGTTGTAGCAGCTAGCAGTTTCACAAAAACATGACTGAGTGATTTTTCCTTTATGTATGATTAAGGAAATGCTTTATTTTTAGGTGTGGTAAAACTAATGACATTGTAAATTTATTAATTTAATAGTCTATTAATCAGGCTGATCCACATACCATTTTTAGTCATAACTCAGGCTACAAGGGCAAGGGTAGATATATGAACAAGTTAGTGCAGCTAATCAACTAGTATCTTCTTGAATCGGGGTAGAAACTGGACTACCCCCACAAGAAACATGCATAGATGCAGGAAGACTATGCAAACTACACATGAACAGTGACAAAATCTCTGAACTTAGGTGAGGACCCTGAAGCTATGAGGCAAAGACTTAGGGCTACGTATTTTGGTAATAGGTCTGTGATGGTGCTATCCTGGGAATCATTATTGACTTAGTGTGAAAATGTTATGTCGCTGTGAGTTTCACCACAGCATATTGTATTGTGTGATCTGACAGAGTATTTTCTTTGCACTTTACCCATTTTCTGTACTGTGGTGTGACTGTTTAGTTGGTATACATAATCTTAGGGGGTGAGCTTGCCTCCACACCAAGATTTTTTTCTATTTTTTATTGTTTGTTTTTGATTCACCATTTTTAAAATTATGCTTTTGGAAAATGATGAGCAAGAAGTTCATCTTCTCTGGCTCACAGGTAACCCATGTGATATCATTGA
Source organism: Protopterus annectens (assembly GCF_019279795.1). Taxonomy (NCBI): domain Eukaryota; kingdom Metazoa; phylum Chordata; order Ceratodontiformes; family Protopteridae; genus Protopterus; species Protopterus annectens. Next base: position 1,775,675,328 of record NC_056728.1, read on the forward strand.
TTCCCCCCATACCTTTTCTTTGCTGTCCTTTTCTCTCACTCTCATCTTGAGGGTTTGGCATAATGATTAAGGTATTTACTTTACAGAAAAAAAGTATAAGGCTTGCTTGTGACTTCTAGTTATTGACTAGGCTTGAAATAGTCTGCAAATTGCCACTCTAGTACTATGAAAAAAATAATGTAGAGTTGGGGGTTGGCATAATGGTTAACACGTTTACCTCACTGACATAAGATACACGGTTTGATTTTCACCTTTGAAGATTGAAGGGAAATTAACTTGGCTAAAAAAGACCTGCAAGGGCAGCTAGTCTAGTACTTCCTATGATCCTATATTTCTATATAATATGCAATAATAAAAATAAAAGTGAAACTTATTTGTGTTTTGCTTGACTGTGTATCCTTGACTATCTGTCCATAAATATGCACAAGTTATCAGTTATCACTGAGTTTTGCTTCATTTCACTCATTTTCAAAGGCTTTGCCTCTAATTTTGTCTTTTGCTGGTTGAGAGGAATGTAATGTAGTTTATCAGAGGTTGTCTCACCAAACGTTTTGGCATTTGATTTGGTCCTTATTGAAGATGAACTGCTCTGTAATATAATTTTGCTATTCAGTTGCTATTGTTTGTCCAGAGTTTGGACTGCATTGTACTCACTCGCAGCTGGCCTGATTCTCTGGTACTGTACAAGTGATATGCTTTCCTCTCCTCCTAAAGTGTCCCCCATGTAACATGTAGTGACAGTATCAGGTCCAGCTTCTGAAGTCCATATGATAATAAACTGGAGTTTGAGAATCTTATTTTTAAATAGCTTGCTGAACCAGACCTATGCTCCGTTTTTATTAATATCCATTTAAATACTAGTAACAACATTGTCAGTTTCCAGAAATGCCAAACTATATTTACTGTTGCTTTTTGTAGTTTCAGTATTCCTGTATATTGCGTCATAAGATGATTCTCTTCCATTGGATCCCAGCTTAGTCTTGTTTCAGCTTTGTACTTATGTTCCTTAAAGCACTTACAAGTGGCATTTCCATGTGATATAATAACTTGAGTAATGTGATTCTTATATTGTACTGCTAGTGCTACGTGATGCCTATTTTAGAGAATGTGCACTTATAATAGTGACACAAAATAGAGTTTGCAGGCAGGTATTTGAAATGCAGGTAACGTACAATGAGGAACTGGATATCCTCTTTTCAATATCCGTAACAAAATATTTCTAGTCTGCTTTCAAAATAAATGTATTAATCATATCCCAGAGTAGAAATATTAAACAGAACAGAAAAAAAGAATGACAAAGAATAGTAAAATGACAGAAGTAAAACAACATCAATACAGAGTCAGTGTCCTGTACTTTGCCAGCTTTTACTTATCTGGTGAATACTAAATTTGAAAAAGTTCTGTCAGCTATCTCATCTATGGCAATTCTCAGATGTTTTATACTGTCTCTTTCTGGGACAATAAGATGTTAAATAAAAGGACTATGTGTCTTCAGAGGAAATGAAAAGTACGTAACAAGTTCAACTAAGTTCAAAATACAAATCAAACCCTCATCTGCTGTATGCAAAGTAAAAATGTTGTCTTAAGATCTGAGCTTTCTAGTTTAATCCTTCTCTGACTGGCATCATCCTTTCTGCCAGCTCTCATTTTGACAGCTGCCAGAGTGAGTCTGCCTGTATGCTCCCAGAGCTCAGACATGCATTAATTGCGATGCAGTCTTTAATGAGAATTTGATAAGCAGCACTTGACAGGCAGGAAAATGAAAGTTCATCCAAGAAGTAACCCTGGAAATTACAGCGCTTTACAACATAATTATGTTCTAGTTCCCTGCTTCTAAAAAAATCCATTTGTAGCATTCAAGGGGAGTGATACATTGAACTTTGGCATTAATTAAGTCTGAATGGGATGTTACAAGCAGTATCAAAGAATAAGGTTTGTTCTGACATTAATCCAGTAGGAATCAGTATGCAGGGGAATTAACAGTGTCCCACCAAACATTAGCCTTGGTGATTATGAAGCTGTTCTGGTCCTGATGCAATGAAGCTTTGTGTTGCATTAAATATCTTTTCAAATTTTACTGCAGTCATTTTCTCTGATATGCATACATTTTTCATCAAGCAGAAATGATTTAAAAACAAATGCTGCTTTTTCTCTTCTAAAAGGACAATTTCATCCTCTCAATATTTCTAATATATATTTTTTTAAAGTTCAGCTCCTTTTCTTTGTTGATTTTTTCAACCTCTCCATATCTTCAAAGTTGAAATAGTCTATTTTCTAACTTTTCTTTGTTTATTTCATTCATAACAGGGGTCTTTAGTCCTTTCTTTGATGTAGTGCCCTCTTTTTGCCCTCATTTATTTTATAAAACTAAAGTATTGATTCCTGGATTTGTGAAACTGCACTTACAGTTAGATGCCAAAACACTGTGTTTGTATCAGAAAAAAGTTAAAATAAAAGATTGTTTTGCTTATTGCTTCAACCTAGAAAAAATCCTCTTCCCTGTTATTGCCATCAAAAGCAGCAATATGTCTTTAACTTTCCAAACATCATACTTAACATTCACTGCCCCAGTCCTCCAACCTCATTGTTAATCTGTTATATATTCAACCTAGTTTAAATATGGCCACCACTCTAGCTATATGAGCTGCAATTTGCATGGACTATTCACCACTCAACAAAATGATGAGTTTATGCCATAAGAATGTCATTACTTTGCCCGGCTTCTCCTCCTAAGAATAACAGTCCTCCTACAATCTCCCTTTTAGATCAAAACATACAGTTGTTTCACCTGTTTCAATAATGATGACCTGGCCATGCACTAACCCAGACCTGTACATGTCTCATAACTACTCTTATAGTCTGTGTAAGCCCAAAAACTCACTAAAACTCATTTCCCTACTTCTGGGATGCCCACTGAGGATTTCCTTGCCATACCTTTTAGTTTAGGGGCTGAAGTTCTCCTCATATTTCAACTATTTACCATCTGTCATAGTCTAGTCAAAAGTCAATATGCAATAGTTGCTGCAAGGGAACTGATCACTGCCAAATTACTGATGAGCTTATAATCTGCCTATAGATCCTTCTTATGAAGCTGTATATTTGACTGTTTCACCATCCTTATAAAATCTCTAGTAAAAATAAAATCATAATTTCAGGCTACATTAGCAATTATCATTTTACTGCTTCTACCATATTCCTATTCTCTGATTGGTCACGGTGGTACAAAGAGTATAACATTTCATTATGAGGTGTCTGGGTGGCCACTACAAATACACAAACCAATACGCTTGGAAGTTTTACAGTTTGGTGCTTTAGATGGAAGGCTCTGATTTGTGAACCCCCATACTGATAATGGTTTACCATTTATTTTTGTGGATTTTAACTCATTTGTATAACATTTTACTCTTTGCATTTTTTCTCTTGCTTGTTGTACATTCTTAAGATATAAAGAATTCAATGTTAGCTGCTGTTTTAAAAAATGTATATTATGATTATAATTATTAGTAGTAAACTTTAAATGCATTTAGCATGTTATCATAAAACCCAGCATATATTTTTCAAAGTACATAAAGAACTGCTTTCCCCAGTGGTCTGCAAAGTCACCATTCATATGGTTTGCAACCAGCTCTATTTGTCTAAATGATAACACAGTATCATAAACTTAGAAAAAAAATGCTGACATGGATAAAAAGCATCCATATATAGTGATGTATCTTTGCATGTTTGCCCTGTGTAAATATTATATAATTTAAATATGTGAAAGCAGTATTCATCTGCAAAAAAGTTACTCTAATCTATCTTTTTACTCATGAAAAATATGAAAATGATTTCTCAGTACAGTATAGAATCCAGGCAATGATAGCATCCTGCTCTTACAAATAAACATGTTTCCATGCATACAATGGGAAAAAGCACTACATTGGCTGAAGATGTGTTAGAGAAAGTCTTGCAACATCCCACATTTATTTACATCAATGCATTTGTCTAAATCTCCTTGAAAGAATTATTATTACTGGAATTTTATTGACTTTAGGAATACTATTCCAGATAGGCACTATCCTTTCTGTAAACAAGAAGAGCTATTTAGCGTAATTCTGAATAAATCTGGTTTAAACTGTGATACGGTATTACTTTGCAAAATTTGAAATATTCTACGATTAGATTATTGTGAATTATTTTCTTGTTAGGTAATAAATGGTGATTTGAAATCCCTAAAATATTGTTGGTAAGTAAATCCACATACATAGCAGATATCTGTTCATAATTCTTGGTAAGTAATCAGCCTCCTGTATATGTCATGTTTTATTAGTATCCTAGATGTTGATGGAGCAGTCATAGGGGATGTAATCAAGGGGTATAAATAGGAGTTACAACATCAAAAGTCTTTTGCTGCAAATATCTCAAAGTACATCATGATGGCTTTAGAAATGAATCACTATGTACAAGTACTCAGGGATATTTATTTCTCACTGTAATAACATAGCTGGGACAGAGCCACAAACATTGTGCATAACCCCAAAATGATATGACTGCTCTGAAATACATACACAGTGCAGAAAAGAGCACAGTTTATAAAAATAAATTGCACTACTTCTCCATTATGTAGATCCTGTTCATACTGATTGTGAATCGTATAACAAAATAGTTAGGTACACAGCAGGTACAATTCTTAGCTAAATTTTTCTTTGGTAAGAGTATAGGAAATTTATTCTGGCTGACCTTCTACTGCTAGACATCATCTTGAATGTATCGTCTATCAGTATACAAAGCGCTGTGTTATGATTGGCCATTTTAGAGAAATCAGATTTTGTTTTGTATTTGGGAAATCACCCTTATAGTTCCACTTCGAAACTTTATTAAAGGCAAACGTTAACTTTCCTTTAGCTTGTTTTGTTTGGTACCCTCTTAATTGAAGTACTTATTAGTTTATGTGCTGTTTTTCACCCTGCTACATATATACCTCACTCATCAAGTAGTTCCTTTAATCTCCAAACTAATCCAGTAGTTTGGTCAGATAGTTTGCAGGAACATGGTGGAAAATAATATACAGACAACTCTCACTTACAGATTTTGCCATTTGATCACAATACCCCAGACTAATAGTTAATATTCTGTGCAAGATAGGATTCCAAATACTTATGTGTTATACATGTTTTTTCTGGGTGATGCTGTCATGAACATCTTCTGTATAAGATGTGTTGGTGGAATACCTTACTTATTTCCTTCAGTACAACCATGGCTGATTTCATTTGCCATGTATGAAGAGAAGGGGTCATTAGCAAATTATGGTAGTTAGGGAATACTTTACTGTACAGGCTTCCATTGTTAATTACAGTGTTGCATCACTATGCGTGGGCTTCCATCCATTTAGTCACTGGTAAAAGAATTTGTCAAAGATTTTGCAATATCTTAGGCTAATTGTGGTTGTTACATTATGGTAACTATGACCTCAGTTGATAATACAAGTGATACAGTATCACCAGTGAATTACTTTAAATGTCAGATAGATCACTAGATGGTAACTTTTATTCTATTTATTTTATTATAGGTACAATGCTTTGACAAATTCATGACAATGACAAATTCACCACCCTAACAGGTACAGGCAAGAAGAATCTGAGGGTATTGCTACTCAATGCTAGAAGTCTAAACCTCAAAATGCACTCTCTCGAGGCACTCCTTAAAATGGAGAACATCAACATCTGTGCAGTGACAGAGACCTGGTTCAAGGCTCCAGAGAATACCCCTGCCTTACCAGGCTATAATTCATACCACACCTTTCAGCCACCTAACCTGGACCGAAACACTAAAGGCGGAGGCATGTCCATATTCATTAAGGATATCCACACCTCCAGGCTAGTTGCTCAGCATAATGCATCCGAGATTATCCAAGTGCAACTAACTCTGGGCAAGACCGCAATCCAAATTGTAGCTTGCTACAGATCCCCCACCATGTCCCAGGATTCCCACTCCTCATTTCTTAATACACTGGAAAATATTAGGGTACAGCCTAACACCCTAATAATGGGTGATTTCAACTATCCTACCATTAACTGGGAAAACTACTCATGTACCAACTCTTATGCTCAACGTTTTCTGGAATTCATAAATTCCAATGCCATGGATCAACTTATCCACACCCCCACCAGGGGCAGCAATATCCTAGACCTGGTTATTACCAACATGGGCAACTGGTGCTCCACACCAGAGGTCAATTCCTCATTGGTCAGATCCGACCATAAGCTAATCACCCTAGACATCCACATCCCTCCCCCACCCCCCCATTAGGGAAACCACAGTAAAAAATGTCTCCAAAGCCAACTTCATGCTTCTTAAGACAGAAGTGGCAAACTTCACGACACCCATGCTGACGGACAATAGAGGTATGACTGCTGAATCCTACAAAAATGCACTTTATAAGCACTTACATGAGTGCATGGATCATGCAATCCCTAACAGAACCAAGATGCTATCCTCCAAAAAAAGGAAGCCAGTCTGGTTGTCCCCTGCCATAAACAAACTCTACAACAGAAGAAAGAAACTGTTGCAAAAAAGAGTAAAATCCCATGATTGGAGAAACCCCCTGGTCAGCTTCAGTAAGAAGCTGAGATCCCTCATAAAATCCTCCAAAGCTAGATATGAAAACAAAATCGCCACTGACTCTAAAGACAACCACAAAGCATTCTATAGCTATGTCAAGAATCTCAATGGCAACACTCAGATCTGCTCTGAGTTACAGCACAATGGCACTAAATATACAGAACCAACGGATATTGACAACATCCTGGCAGATAGGTTCAGTGCTAACTTTACCCCTCTGTCATCCCCTAAAGGGCCCATCTCTATACCAGAAGAATGCAAAGTTCCTGTAATCACGGCTGCACAGGTAAAAAATACGCTATCCAAAGCCAAGAACACAGCATCCATGGGACCTGACGACATCCCAGGCTGTGTTCTACATGAACTACAGAACGAACTGGCACTCCACCTAAGTACCATGTTCAATCATAGCCTCACCTCAGGCTATGTGCCCACTGAATGGCGCACAGTGGCAGTTATCCCACTCCATAAAGGGGGAGCCACCACAGACCCCAGAAACTACCGCCCCATTAGCCTAATGAGCCTGGTCTGCAAGGCTATGGAGCGTATCATCATGGAATTTATAAACAATGACATTGGTAATCTCCAAACTCAGGACCCCACCCAGTTCGGGTTTGTAAACGGCAGATCATGTCTCCTAAACCTGATAGACTTCTTTGAAGCAGTCACCAAAGCCGTAGATGAGGGTAAGGTGGTTCACACAGCCTATCTAGATCTCGCCAAGGCTTTTGACACCATCCCCCACTCTGGAATTATAGATAAACTCACTAAACTAGGTATAAATCCCTATGTCACAAGATGGATTGCCAACTGGCTCACTGACAGAACCCACACTGTGAAAGTAGCAGACTCCAAATCCAGCTTCAGACCAGTGACAAGTGGAGTACCCCAGGGTTCAGTCCTGGGTCCTCTCCTATTTGGTATCTACTTCTCTGAAGTACAGGCCAACACAGAAGGTCTTTGACTAATGAAGTTCACAAACAACTGCAAACTAGGAGCCATAATCAAAACTCCAAAAGATGTGGACATCCTACAAAAGGGCCTCACTGAGACAGATGCCTGGTGTCAAAACCATGGCCTCAAGCTCTATGCCAAAAAGTGCATTGTCATCCCTTTTGGTAAAAACTCAGTACCCATGAACTACCACATAGGTGGTAGTCTACTTAACACCAAAAGTGTGATAAGAGACCTTGGGACACAGGTGGACAGTAGTCTCTCCTTTGATAATCACATCGCCACAGTAGTCAGGAAATCCTTCTACATGGCACACCTCATCACAAAAGGTTTCTCATCCAGGAAAAAAGAGGTCATTGTTCCCCTCTACTCATCACTCATTAGATCCATTATAGAGTACAATGCCCCTTTTGGTATGTACCTCACAAGACATCTACAACAACTGGAAAGGCCACAGAAATACCTCACAAAGAGGATTACCGGCCTCAAAGAGATGCCCTATGCAGACCATCTAAAAAAACTGCAGCTTTACTCCGTTGCATATCGCCTACTCAGAGGCGATCTCTGCCTAACACACAAAGCTATGTCAAACCCAGAGCTTTTAGACATGCTCCACTTAAAGAAATCCCAATCCCTACAAGCTACACGCTCTAGGGACCTAAACCTCATCACCACAATAAACAGAACATGCTGGAGGGATAGATTCCTGTCCCAGAGACTTCCCATACTCTGGAACAGACTACCTATCTATATCAAACAAAGCTCCTCATTAGCACTCTTCAAGAAAAATCTTGATGATTGGATGGGAGATAGGAAATTCACCCCGGGGATCACTTCTGTGGCTCTGCTCGACAGTGGCACAGGAAAATAATTTTCTTGGGTGGCAAAAGCCAGGGTACCTTTGGCTAGGCTTATATAGGCTCTAGGGCCAATAGCCTAGTACCTACCTATGAACCTATGAACAATGCTTTAGAGGTTCATAGATAAGTAATTGGCTAGCTGCCCTTGTGGGACATTTTAAGACTAGATCATTTTCCCTCCAAAGGTGAGAATCAAACATCGTACTTGGTGTCTGTGAGGTAAACACCTTAGCAGTTATACCAACCACCATCCCCTATAGGAATATTCCAATCAGCATGTGACCTGTATTTCATTTCAGGGTTCACAGGTGAATAACCTTAGGTTAGAATCAAACCTTGTACCTTGTATCTATAAAGTGAAGACCATAACCATTATGCCAAATGCATTATAGTGTGAGTAAGGCTAGTATTCATAGGCAAGTTGCACAGTGTGCAGTGTGACTGCACTAAAAGTGAGAATGTGCAGTTATGCAGTGATCCATAGAAGTAGGCAGTAGTATACGGCAATAATCCAAACTGTGTGGAAAGAGGAGTATATAAGTGAGCATTTATTGACATGCAAATAGAAAAGCTCAGTGTAATGAATGCATAATGAAATATAATTGAATGCCCCTGAAAGCAGGCCCCAATTCATAGTTGTGAGGTATGAAGTGAAGCAAGTAGTACCAGAACCACAGCTGGCTATTCTGGCACCCTGAGTCATTGCCCAGTCTGCCACCCCCTTCAACTTTAACTTGAGGTGCAGAAAGAAAGTCTTCTCATAAAAAGCCATGAATGCTGGTACTTCACTAGCAACAGATTGTGCCCCCTAACAGCTTGTACCTTGAGTGGCTTTCCTCTCCCTAGCTTCTCATCTGAGTATAAAGACAAAAAGAATGCCAAAACATGCACCACTTGTAGAGTTGCATCCATTGAAATGCCCACAGCAGCTGTCATATAGCAGTATCTGATAAATGCAAATGTCCCTAGTATGCACACAGTAGCTTGATATGGTGGAAGGCAGTGTGAGTGAGGAAGGCAGTGTGAGTGAAAATGTTTCCAGCTCAAAAATATCTCTCATCACTGAACAAATCAGCAGCTATTGCTTCGTTTTTGTAAGAACAGAGGCATTTATGATTACTGGCCGATCCCTAGTATTAAAGGCAAATGCTATCTTCCCATTATTTGTTTTGTTTGGTACCCTCTTAATTTAAGTACCTATTAGTTTATTTCCTCTTTCTCACACTGCTACATATATAGCTCACTCATCAATTGATTTCCTTAATCTCCATACTAGTTACTGTGTACAAGTTCTCAGGAATATTTATATTTAGTTCTCACTATAATAGTATAGCTGGGTCATCACAAATATAGCAGCTATGTGTTTACAGTTCACAAACTGAAATAAGATGAAATAACACCTGTGGCAACCCACATTATTTGTAGTGCTAACCCTTCTAAAGGGGACCTTTGAGATACAGACAGAGAACATATTGTATAAACCATAGGTACATTACTTCCACATGTTTTTGAACATATCTGCTTCCCCCAACATGGCAGAGGAGAAATCTACCAATATGTGTGGCTTCTTTGACATCACCTGAGTCTCCAGAGTGACAAGAGCCACACATTGTCCATATGTGGCAATAAAGAACCCACCTGGTGCCCGTATAAAGTGGTACATAAGCATGAGGGTCTGTTGTTCCATTAACTGCTAGGTAATGTGTGACATGCTAGGGCTGATAACTCATGTGTCTACACAGCACCTTGCAGTGCTCATGATTCCCACATATGTCATACAAATCATCTATAGCAGTGCTTCCTGTAAACAGCCATTTCACAAGGCCATCTACTAGGTAAGTGCAGGCATACAGGTACACAGGTATATCTACAGGCACAGACAATATATAAACACATCTCACTTATTCCGTATATATCCCTTCCATTATTACACTGGAGCCTTGGTTGAGCACACTAATACTGAATCCACAAAGTACAACTGCACTGCTGTATAACACTGCTCATGCACATGCCAGAAACATAGCAGAGGAAGTTTTGACCTGATGAAAGCATTGTTTCACTGACTAGACATGTTTGGAGGTTGCTGCAGTATGACTCTGCAACAGACTCCAAGCTCTTTGTAGTACACTGCATCCTACGCCATGTGATTATGAGGAAGCAGGCAGCCCAGCCATCAGACCAGAAAACTTCCACACCTGCAGTAGCAGGGTCCAATAGCAGCATAACATCCTTCAAAACTGACAGCAACAAACAGTGGTCACACTACACCTCATTGAGAAGTGTATTGCACACTACATGGAATTGCAAGCAAAGTGGAAATGTTCAGTCCACCCCTATAGATCATTGCATGTACAAAGTGGCAATGTGGTGTCAGACCAAAATGATGCATGAAGAGGTATGTAATGGTTATGCTTGGCAGAGCTTAGTTGAGTCACACTGTATACCAGATATCACTTAAACTATACAAGAGAGTGGTTGGTGAGGGTCACAGCCATTGTCATTTGCACAGATATATAGGGACACTAGGACATATGGCTATCTACATAAGTTGAAGATGGGGATTATTGGTCACCGGAGGCAGGGATGTGTCACTGAGAGTGGGAATCAGTGTTGTCTATGAGTTCCTGTATGGACTGGGCACAAATGCCAATACATACCCATGTACTAGAACAAAACAATGGCCAGAGATAGCAAAACTGGAGAGGCTCCAGGACACTGATGTAGTGATAGTGGTGAAACATGACATGTAGGATGGTTTCTGTCTAGTCATTTCATTCCTGGCACCTCTATGTTGTGCTTGCCAAAACATGGCATAGAAAAAAAACGGATACCCTTGCTGCCACATGTGCAATCAGTGCACTCTTTAATAACCTCACCATGCATCAAGCCTGGGAGTACACATGCCCCTCAACCACAGCAAGGCCTCATGGTTAGGAAAATAGTGGTGGCAAATGCAGTCTGCACTGAGACAGATATGGAGCTCTGTGTCATCATTACTCTCATAGAAGCTACTTTGCCTCCTGAAGGTTTTGACATTTCTTGGTGTCATCCTAATGGATGTCATACACCATGTCAGTCATCTCAAAGGAAGTGTGGGAAGCTGCAGACTGTGCTCTGATTATAGTGCTGCAGGTTTTTTGATTGATCACAAGAGCTACCCACATAACTGGGGTTTCTTGGACAGTTGACAACAGCATGACCTCATCTTACTGTTTGACAGTGGGAAAACAAATAACCAATCTGCTGCACTGGTCTAAACCCTCAGGACCATGGGGAGTGGTGGTGGTGCTCTCAATCACAGGAGTACCCTTGCTTAACAGGGCTGGTGAGTCCCCCTGTTGTTCATCTCATAGAGCAGGTGTGGATGTGGACATACTATCAACCCAAACAATGGGTGTAAGACTAACCAGGACTGAAATAGACAGTGTGTCCCAGAACTGTGACTCAGTCTGTGCTGGCATCATCATGAGATCCTACATAGGTGTTGTTCTTAGGCTATTATTCTGGCTCAGCCGCTACATGTATGACTGTAGCAGTGGAATTTTCTATGAATTCACAAGACAAGGAAAATCACAGTGATGGTGAACAGTGCTGCAGCATTTAATGCCAGTTGGTGTGCATGCAAATGGCAGGTGAACAAATGTAGGCAAATGGAATAAACATACCTGTGTACACCCCTGAGTCTAAATACCCAGAGTACTTATGAGCTCATAAGCTTTGGTCTTTGTGTGCTTCCCAGAGGCAGTATGTTCAAAGTTGATTTGCCAGTATATATCAAAGTAATTGCTAGGGAAATTTTTCAATGGCAGTCGCCAACATTGTCAACCAAAGCTGAGAACCAAAAACAAAGTGCTCCAATGTCCTCCTTAGATAACTGACACTTTTTCCTTTACTTAAACATTTACTACTGTTTAACTGACTGAAGTACAAAATGGCAGTACAGCTACAGCTACTGAACAATTTTTGACACTTGGCAATATTGGTACTTTACGTCAGATTTGCTGATGCCCCCCCCTACAGCTTTATGCCTACCCTAGGCATAAGGCTATTTGGGGTGTGTGATTAGCAATGCACCATATGATCCTGACATATGAGTTATGCCCATTAACCTGTTTGGACTTCCTGTGAGACATGTGGAGTTTGAACAAAACCTGTGTCAACCCCTCCTGCTGTGATGTCTCTGTCCTCATTGTTTCCAAACAGAGATGCATCATCTTTAAGGTCTGCAGCGAGAACTTTGTTCTCTCCCACTGACAGTTCTGCCTACCACTATGCTACTTGTCTTCTGTGAAGCTTGACCTATTGCCATTGAAATGCATTCAACATTGCTGTTCTGTGTGATCCTTCCCATTCATGACATTGGTGTCATCAATCACTGTGTGTTACATGCTACCACAAAGAGGCTGGTTCATTCATCCTTTCCCACCACAGGCACTGCCTACAAGTCCTGAGTGCCTGTACAGGGTATGTCTCTCAACAGAACTGAAGTTCTCTAACCCCTCCCATTTGACCCCCCCCAAGGACACATGTACACCTAGGAAGACATATGACAGTAGGTGTAGGTGAGTGCTAACAGTGGCACACAGCATTTTGGATTGGCAATACACAAGAAAACAAGGTAGAATAGGACTAGGAAGAAAGTAGGGGCTCCCTGGGAGTTGTTTGGGGCTCTGCTAATAGAGGTTGTATACAGGTGTGTGTGTGTGTGTGTGTGTGTGTGTGTGTGTGTGTGTGTGTGTGTGTGTGTGTGTGTGTGTGTGTGTGTGTGTGTGTCTTTGAACATCCACAACATGTGTCCCTATGGCACACCTATATATATATATATGTTTGCGTCTTTCGGCTTTTCCCGATTAGGGGTCGCCACAGTGGAACTCCGGTCTGCTAATGATTGGTAGTTGATTTTTACATGCTGAGTTACCAGCCCTGATGCACAACCTTCAATGAAGGTACGCCCATTCACGCATGTCTCCATGCAGAAGACGCTCTTGCTGAGAGTCGAACCGGACATCGTCTTACTGTGAGGTGACAACGCTACCGCATTACCACCACCGCGGACATATATATATATATATATATATATATATATATATATATATATATATAGACACATATGAGTGATGACACTGAACGACATTCTTGTCTTAACTTACTGATGCTGCCAGTTGCAGATTCTTATTCTTAGTGCCTTGTAAAAAAAAACAAAGTCTGGTTAGTGCACATAAACTTTGCAGATTATTAACCATTTCAACAGTATATTATTATCTTTCTTGCACAGTACTTAATAACATGTCTATATAACAGATGGCATGTACAATACTGTACAGTTTGCAGGGTTTACTGTCTTCAGGTATGTTTCTCATACAGCATGAAATATTTTCTCCATTAAGCAGATCTCACAAAAAATGAGATTACATTCTTATAAAAGTAGTCTTTTGGGAACTCTCAAAGTTTTTACATTGGTACTTTCTGATGTCATACAGTCTGTTTATTAAACTTTTAGGGATTCTTTCCTTTTTGAGAATGTTTATGTGTGAAAACAGTCTTTTGATATCCCCCACACTTGATGTCATTTGTTCTGTTAATAAGCTCCTTTAATTTCTTGTTTCAAGGTGAATTACGTAACAGTCTAGGAAGTCTGTTGATTCTTGCACATGGGTCCTTATCTGTTTGACTTGAAGCTTGTTACATACAACTGAATGCCTCTTTTAGGAGTTATCCTTATCAGCCTTTTTCCCCAAGTTGTACCAGCATGTTACATTTACAGATGAATGCCATAATTTTTAGCTGAGAACAGTTTAACCCTTTAATAAATGTATGCTAGCAAACAGAAATGGATGCATCTAACTGACTATATTATTCCTACATATATTATAGCAACAGAAGTGTATATGCATCTAACTAGCAAACAGAAGTACATACATTTCTAAATTTCTAAATATATATCTAACAGTTCCCTCGGTTTTGTTTTAAAACACTGATATGTGAAACACATTAGGAAATAAAACATTTAGTTTTGTTTTGATGCTACACAGTTTTGTATTGTCAACAGAATGATAACAACCACTACTACTAGAAATGGATGAACTATCCAATTTAATAACTATTTCTTTGAAGACCTTCCACCAGTTATGAGCTATATTTTGCAATTGCTGAATATGACTGTGTACAGTGATGCTCTATACAATGATTTTACATTGACAATACTTGCAAATTTTATTGCAAAGGCATTGCAGTCTTGTTTTTTGAAAAAACACATATGTCATAAATGTTAAGCTTTGACTTGTAACTATACATACAAATGAACTGAGGAGCAATTTATGTGAACAGTTTAAAACTTGAAGTCGAAATTGTCCATATGTACAGATTTACAGAGTGTTGTAGAAAACATAGTTTATACACTGAAGAATGCTGTTTATATATTAAACTATTTACTGTACAGCATATGCTTGCTTGTACAGATTGTTTTTGTACTTGTACATACATGGGCTGTAATGTACACTCAGTCTAGTTTACAAACTTAGTATTTAACTGAAGCCTGCTAATTAAACAATACTTGAAACGTTAAAATGTATTTCTTTTATGTTTGTCTTACTACCAACATGTTGATGGTACCCTAAACACTTAATTTCAATAACAAAGCATGATTGTCTTTTAATAATTACTGAATCATTAACACAGACCAATATGTTTTTTGTACCTTTATTTTAGTCCCTTCTGCGGTACTGTTTACACAGGCAGTGTAGAATATTGCCCTTTCCTCTGTGGTATGCAGCATTTTATTGTAGTATTGTTTATTTGCTTTATGTTGTGATAATTTAATGTATGCCTGCCCTCTGGCTGTTAGGGTCCTGCATAATTTATTTTAACTGCATGCCATGGCCTGTTTGCTGTTTCTACTTGGTGCAACTGAGATTTTTTTTTACTTTTAATATTTATCTGTAAATAGATTATTAATTACATATATGCACAACTGTGATGTTTTATTACAATTACCAAGCAGGATTTCTGCAGACTTTTGTGCTTTTTGCTTAGTGCTGCACGTGAATACTTAACAGTTATGTTTTAGTAAGCCAGCCTGGCATGGCAACCAGTTTTGATTTTTCACCTTATAAATTTCAGTACAAGTAACATTTTCTCTCTACAGCATTACTTGTAACCACCCATCTCAGCCTGGGAAGATCCAACCTCACATAAAATAACATTTCTTACTTTTTTTCCTTTCTGTGCATTTCAGACTTTGTAAACCATAGTACATCTCTTAACCCCTTCAGCACTTTCTTTACTTTCAGTCATTTTTGAATACACTTGAAACTTGGTATTAGAATGCAGTTGTAAAACACTTAGAATTATAATAGGTATGTGTAAATTGCATAACTGCATACATTTTAAACTTGGGTTCTATTTGTAGTATTATTTACCCAGCGCAGCCTTATATTACTAGCATTGCTTTTGAATACTGATTTTGCTGGAGTCTCTGCTATTTTTGATGCTATTATACAATTACAAAATATTGTAAGAAACAAAAGAGATATTGGCTTAACTAACACATGCTTAAAACAGATATAGTTACATTATATACATTTGCTGTCTGCCTTTTGTTCTTGTGCATTTTAAACAGATGCACTGTAGGTGAAACGAAAATGCATGCATGTCAGTCTTGTGACCTAATGTTTTTACTGCTTATAACTGCTCTCATTTGATTTCTGTGCACTAAAACTGTTCTATTTGAAATGGTGATTTTGAAATGATTTAACAGCTTAGCTATGAGGGACTGGCCCTGCGACTATGCTATGAGAGCAACGTCATACATTTTACATTACTGTTTAACTGATAAGTATCTTGCTTTAACTGAATGAAAGTTACATTAGATCCTGCTGTGTACGCAAACCATTTTCTAAATGTAGAATAGTATGTTGTAAATTATTTCTTATCAGTGTAATTAACAGCTGGGTCAGATCTAGGATTCCTCTGTTTAGCAGTTTACTAACCAGATTCTTTTGGTCTTGTGGTATTTCTCAGTATTCTGTTCTGCTGACTTTAAAGCTCTTATGCATTTCTGAAAAAGTGTTTGCATATGTTGTCTAAACTTTCTGAACTTACTCTGTCTGTCTCTTAGAAGTTTATTAAAATTTTCTGTCAGTTCACCATTAACTTCGTCTCTGTTCTTATCTGTTTTGTACTGTGCAGTGGTTTTATGCCACTTTTGTCTAACAAGATGTAGAGAAGATTCTGTCAATAACTGATTTGACTGCTGTTGTAACTCTGAAATTAACATTTCACATGTGGTGACAGGACAAAATGCAAGTGTATGACCCTTATCTGGTTGTTTACCATTGACGATGGTCTGAACTGTACTTTTATGAAATTGCACATAGAAAGCAGTTTCATATGACTTACACAATAAACATTTACTGTCATAGCAGTCATGTTTCTATTTAAGATACCAGTCAAATGTAATCCATTTACATAATTTCTGTCAACTTGTCCTATAAGGTTTTACATTTGCTAATATGCTGTTTATACAACTTCTGTAGTCTAACTTCTGTAGTCTATTTAAAATTGACACAATAACAGTAACACTGTGTTTACTACCTTTACTAGCCAGATTTATGACATTCATGCTGTTATCTAACCAAGAAAATGTTCTTACCAAAGTTCACAGAGGCAGTTGGCCATGCTACTTACTGTAGATGGCTGGAAAACCTTTGTACTTACTTGAAAAGCTGGTGAAACAAATCTGTCAGTTACAGATTCAAACCTGAAATTTTCACCAACCTGGAGAATTTATGGCACTGCTTACTTCCTGTATGGCAGTCCTACTCTGGATTCAGATGTCTGAGGAACTGTACTGCTGCAAACTGTTGAAATTGATGTGCTCCTGCTCTGGACTCAATCACATATGTAAATGTTAGTTACTGTGCTTTTACTGAAGTGACCTTATACAAGGCATAGGCACCACACCCCCTGTGTTCAAATGCAGGCAAGGCTCACCATTGAAAAGTTATTTAAAATGAATGATTGATAGACAGTCTTGTCTTACTGATACTGCCGACTGCAGCTTCTATGTTAGTGCCTAGTCTTAGTGCCTTGTAAAAAACAAAGTCTGGTTAGTGCACAACTTTGCAGATTATTAACCATTTTAGCAGTATATTATTATCTTTCTTGTGCATTACTTAATAACCTGTCTATATAACAGATGACATGTACAATACTGTACAGTTTTCAGGGTTTTCTGTCTTCAAGTTTGCTTCTCATACAGCATAAAAGATGTTCACCATTAAGCAGATCTCACAAAAAAATCAGATTACATCAAACATATATACATTCTTATAAAAGCAGTCTTTTGGGAATTCTCAAAGTCATTACTTTGGTATTTTCTGATGTCATACAGTCTGTTTATTAAACTTTTAGGGAGTCTTTCCTGTTTGAGAATGTTTCTGTGTGAAAACAGTCTTTTGGTATCTCCCACACTTGATGTCATGCAGTCTGTTAATAAGCTCCTTTGTGTTCTTGTTTCAAGGTGAAATGTCTAGGAAGTCCGCTGATTCTTGCACCTGTGTCTTTATCTGTTTCCCTTAAAGCTTGTTACACACAACTGAATGTCTCTTTTAGGAGTTATCCTTATCAGACTTTTTCTCAAGCTGTACCAGCATGTTACATTTACAGATGAATGACATAATTTTTAGCTGAGAACAGTTTAACCCTTTAATATATGTATGCTAGCAAACATAAATGTATGTATCTGACTATATTATTTCTTCATATATTATAGCAACAGAAGCGTATATGCATCTAACTAGCAAACAGAAGTTTATGTATTTCTAAATATATTATATATATATATATATATATATATATATATATATATATATATATATATATATATATATATATATATATATATAGATGTACTATCAAAAAGTTGAAAGTCAAAAAAAAAATAATCCATTTACTTGATTGAATCAACATTCCCAATTTAACAATGTCACTCATATGGAATATCAAACATCATCTTTATCATGTTCGCATTCTGCTAAATTCGGAATATCAAGTGATGACATCAGATCCTCAGGCAATTTTGCTGAAGCTGCCACATAAATTGTATGTCTACAGCACAAGTGTGTTTACAGTTTTGCAGGGGGGCTAACCCCCCTCCACCCCTCACACCCTCTGCAAATTATATATTCCAACTACGAGATCACAGTGAGGAAAAGGGGTTAATTTCCCGATCCTCACTGTAGTGCAGTCTGTTATCTGAATGTCAAATGCACATTAGCGAATGTACACTGCCACTTGCTCATGTGTATTCAAACATTTACAGAATTACATCATGGAAACTGGAAAAGACACATTCATGCATTCCAGATTAACATAAGTGCCATTCCACTTTTTGATAGTAAACCTTATATAGCAGACTTATAGCGAAAGGAAAAGCACTCCCACTCAATGCATGCATTTTTATTTACACTGGTACATACATTGTAGAATCTATATGTTCATCTTCATGTTGCATGACAATTTAGTACACATCTGTAGTAGTAGTGTCATGGTTACATAATTGATAGCATAGGCTATACTTAGGCAAATATCCACATGTATATGACACTGGTGGTATACATCTAAGGCCAGACTTGAGGGGGGTGGAGGCAGTTCTTTTGTCATGAGTTAACATCCCATAGAGGCAGATTTATGTATATGAACTGCACAAGCTCTAGGTGCAGTCATGAAAAGTGGAACTATAGTTAAAGCAGTGTTACCATAGGTTACTACCAGCCACACACTCGTATGAATATGGCATTGATGAAATGCATCACAGTACTGTAGGGCATGGGAAGGAATTTTAGGGTTAGAGTTAGAGTCAGAGTTCTGGTAGGGTTATACAGTGTTATATGATAAGTTGTTGGGAGGGTTAAGTATTTCTATGAGATCAATTTCATGAGAAGTCAAACAATTGCTTTTTTGAACAGGTCAGTTAATGTGTTATGAGCTAGTAGCACTCAAGTACCTTTAGTG
The DNA here is from genome assembly GCF_019279795.1 of Protopterus annectens. Lineage (NCBI taxonomy): Eukaryota > Metazoa > Chordata > Ceratodontiformes > Protopteridae > Protopterus > Protopterus annectens. The sequence continues at coordinate 1,775,694,755 of NC_056728.1, forward strand.
GACCCACGAGGACCCTTGGTGCTTTCCACACAGAATAATATTTTTTTTTAATTTCATTATTAGTTTTCATTCTTTTGCTTCTGGAAAGTGACTTAGCTGGTGAGACAAAGAATCTCTAGCAGGTTGAATGGCAATGACAGAAGTATAAAGAAGACAGTCATCAAAAAACATTCACAGGAATGCCATCATCAGCCTGTTGAGCAATACATATCACATTAAAGGCAGATGGAAGGAGAACTTCATGAAGCTTCTTAATAAGAAAAATACACACTGAAGTTGTACTACTGCATGCACAGCCTAAGGGGAGAAGGGAAAGGATACCACCCTGGAAGAATTATGTGGTGTACAAAGGAAAATGAAGTCAAAGAAAGCAGCTCTGATAAACTCATGGGCAGATATGATCAAGATGCTGGGTGTGTTTGGCACTCTAGGGTACTCATGACAATATGGACAGAAAGAGTGTTATCCCAGATGACTGGAGAATAAACATTCTGGTTAATACCAGTGTTCAAGACAAAGGGGGTATCCACAACTGCAGGCAGTGTAGAGGTATCAAAACTCCTGTCACACTGCTTGAAATTACTGGTAAGAGCATCTGACATTAAATTCACAGACTGGTAAAAACAAACATGGGAGATAAACAGTTTGGATTCAGATCAGGTTACAACTGACCTAATGTTTGTAGTTAGTCAGATAGTGGAGAAAAACATAAAGATGAGGAAAGAGTCCAACTGGCCATTCATATATTTAAAGAAAGCATATGAAAAGTGCTAAGAAAGCTAATTTGAGCAGTTCTGTGATGGCTCTACATTTCTGAAACATTGGTAGAATTAGTGCAGGCTATGTACAAGGTCCAAGTGGCACAACAATGAACAGTGTTAGGACTTAAACTGGGAGTGGGTATGCATCAGAGTTCATCTCTGAGCTCAGACCTATTTATAATGATGATGAATTACATGAGCAAGCAGTTTGTAAGGAAATGATCAACCAAAGCTCCTCCTTGCAGATGATGTGACACTACAAGCAGACTCTAAGGCATGTGGTATGAAAGGCAAAATAGGGGCTTTGGCAATGGTAAAGGGAAATCATAAGAAATCATAAGAAGCTGACAATTGAGATAGAAAGCAAAATAATGAAACGGGTTAACAACATTGAGTATTTGGAAGGTAAGGTTAAGGAGAAGGGAAATATGGATGAGAATGTTAAAGCTAGAATCAGGGGTGTTGCAGCCAGCTGTCAAACACAAGAATGCCAAAGATACTTAAAAGAAAGTTGTACTACAGTAGTGTGACCAGAGTTTCTGTATGGCACAGAAAACTGAACGATGAAGACAGAACAGCTATGAAAGATTGAGGTGATGAATATTAAGTGCCTGAGATGGGAAATAGGATGAACAATGTGGGACAAATGAGGATGTCAGAACAGATGCCAAAGTATCCACAGATGCATTGAAGGACAAGACAGATGCAGTGGCTCAATCACATGTGCAACAAAACAGATGAAGATGAAATACTGAGTTGGAACAGACAAGAAGATGAGGACATCCATCCAAGAGATGGATTGTATGATAAGGACCTGCAACCGCTGGACTTGACTGTCGAAGAAGGTAGGAGATAGCCTCTGAATCAAGAGAAGTGGAAACAGTTGAAGCAACAACATGACCCCATGCAAAAATAAAAAAAAGAGAAAATAAGTGTATTGTTGATTAGGATGATGATTCCTGGATTTTGTAAACACAAACTCCCTGCACAAGATTCTCAAAACACCGACCAGGGGTGCAGACATACTGGGTAAGGTCCTCACTAATACGGGAAAGTGCTGCACACCTCCTAGTGTAATATCTACACCCCCTAGTGTAATGCTTTCTTTGATAAAGTCAGATCACAAAATGGTCTTCTTTGAAGTAAAAATAAAACCCAGAACCATAGCTAATCTTGGAATGTTCAGGAACTAGTCATGGGCTAACTTCCTATAATATTAAGTGATAACCTGGCAAAATTTCAACCCCCCAAAACCCTGAGAACACTGCTGCCTACACAGAACTGTTCCTAGAAATCCTATGCAACCATGCTAATAACTGCATAGAGGCAGCTGTACCCACCAGGAAGAACTACAGAACTAACTCAAAAAGCAAGTCACCCTGGTAGAATTACAACACTAGTAGGCTGTATAATAGAAGGAAAAAGTCCTGGCAAAAATTAGGAAGTGTAGCACCCAGTAGGATAAAAGCACTCTCATCAAACTACACAAATAATTCAGAGGACAAATAAATTCTCCCAAAGCCAAATTTGAGATACATTTGGCCTCCCAGGCCAAGAACAACTAAAAGGCATTTTTTAGCTGTGCCTGTAACCTCAAAGGCAACTTTTACATTATCTATAAGTTTCAAAAATTTGGTTGCATCTCTCAGCTGTGCTCTAACATGTTGTAACAATGGTTTCAGTCGTCCTTCTAAATATACTGATAAGGGCTCTGCTAAAGATTCCTGCCCTGATACAATAGGCAGCCCTGGTGGATTTTCAATAGATTTATGTACTTTAGGCAAGATGTAAAAAATCTGAGATTTTGGATTATCTATCAACAGTTGTTGAAATAAGTCATCATAAATCTGCATTTCCTCCCTGTGTTCATGTGAGTTTCGTCCGGGTGCTCCAATTTCTTCCCACATTACAAAGACATGCATTTGGAGCATTTCTCCCCAGGCCTCCGCTGAAAATTGGCTTTGTTCCAAGTTGGACTTTCCCAGTCAGCAAATGTTAAATAAAATAAATAAAATAAAAAATAAATAAGCCCCTTTCTTCTTTGCCACAAATAGAAAACCATCAATAAACATTTTGAAATCAATTACAGGGTCAAAAGGCAATTTACAATATGAAATCCTATCATTTAGTTGTCTCATTACTTCCTCCTCATATTCTGCTGTATCCCATGCAACTATTGCCCCACCTTTATCCACTCTTACAATCACTGCATGTTCATTTTTAGCAAGATTGCCAAGTGATATTTTTGTTGTTTATCGAAATTATAACTGCAATTTTTTAAAATTTCATTTTGATTTTTATGTAACTCACAACATACATTTTGCTCAAATACCTTCACAGCTGGATGGTATGGTGGTTGAAAAGTAAATTTTTTAAACTTGAAAATATACTCAGTTGCATTTGTTTCATTTTGCTTTTGACTATAAAAATATTTTAAATTCAGTAAATGACAAAAATGTTTAATATCAACCACAGTGGAATATTGTGAGACACAAAATGAAGGGACTTAACCCAAACCTTTATTTAATAGTCTGATTTTACTATCAGACAAACTTCACATGGATAAGCCAACTACTAAATCATCATCAGTCCTAGTTACACCATTAATCTGAAGGTTCCTTCACTTTGTTTATGTTTCCACCCTGCTCTTCTGAAGGGCCTCTGTTCCCTTTTTGTTCTCTTATTCATAGGTGAAGTCAAATCAGTATCCTCTCCCACACCTGTTTCGGTATCTGTGTTCGAAGTATTAATAGAAAAATCTGAAGCACTAGATATATTTGAACATTTGTCCTGGTATGAAAGAAGTAAAGTTATTAAACAGAAAGATGTCAGAAGTGCTGTTTGTGGAGCACATATTGTGGCAACTGTGTTTATTGCTTTCAGTAAGATATTTAATCATATGTAATGCTGAGTGGTGATATATATGGCAGTTTGCCAATGAGGAACTTTTTACATCGGACAAACATATAGACCATGGAAACAAAGAATTGCTGTTCACACTAGTGATTTGAAATGTAAGAGGGAACAAAGTGCCTTGTTTAAACATCAATGAGAACACAACTCTACACATTTTATATTTGTGGGTATTGATGCTGTTGTGGGTGAGGGGCTGTTCATTCAGTCAAAATTCAAAAGCCTTCTATTTTGGACAGAAAAGAAAAAAGTATGGATAGTTAATATTTGGGCTATGTACAAACCAGGGCTTAATGAATATTTTTAAAGTTAATTTGTTAAACATATTTATGATCCAAATGAATGATGAAAACTATGAAACATTAATGATATTCTTCTCTAAAATGTTAGAAAGTTGCCGTTGTGATAGATCTTGCCTAAGCTACAGAGTAATTCCCTCCCTCACAAAAAAAAAAAAAAAATTGCTGTAGTCTTTTTTTTATTTGTTTATAATTCCAGTTTAGCTTCAGTTTACAGAATGGAGCTAAGTGATGGGATATCAGATGCTTTGCAGCTAAGAAAGATAGAAGAGAAAAGCGGTCTAAGTACAGAGCCCTCTAGTACCTGCAGTATAAAACACTGCTTGGGTAGGGGTAGTTCATCTCAGCTGGAAAGGTCCAGGCAGATAATTAGTAAACTTACCTGACAGTGCTACAAAATCATAAGTCAGAAATGGAACCAATTAATTTGTGATTGATAGCCATATCAAGAGATTTAGAACAGTCATCTTCTGTTTAGAGATCATCATTACTTACTGTAGGAAGAATCCATTCTGCAAAGCAAGAGCAGTAATTTTGCATCTGCTACCACTAAAACCTCTTTAGTGACTGGAGAGAAAGCCTTTTGTGTTCAGAGTCTAAAGTATGCAGGTAGATCTTTTTCCTCATTTTATAGTGCTAAGCAGAAGAAAACCGGTATAAAGTTAATTGTAGAACAAAATTAGCTGACCTTTGGTTAAGAAAATATTACACGCTCCATAGGATTTGAGCATTGTTTTTTAAATGCATTCTATTCAATAGTTTTAACAAACTACGGAATAATAGTAGATGCTTGAATAGACCACTGTCACAGTAGTTCTTACTTGAGACATATCCTGCAAAGAATACCATGCATCTGGCCAGTCTGCAAAGTTTCAGGACTCTTCTTCACATGTTATATGTCCACTCCTATTTTGACTGTGAAGTGCCACTATAAGATAAATGTACAGTTATGCCAAAACTCAAAGCTTTCTTGGCATTAGTCCACAAATGCAGACTCTATTCAGTGTCACTTCAACTTTTCCATACAGTGAGATTCAGCTTCATGTTTTCAAGCAGAAAAGTAACTCTGTTGGGGACATTTCCAGTTTCTTTATATTTTTTAAGCAAACCTCACATATATGTCAGAAAATGTAAGTTAGATTGTGAGTACCAAATACTATACAAGGGCTACTACTCTAGCTGTATGTTTTACTTAAGGCCTGAACAATGATCTAATGAAGGCCATTTATACATACTTGGACCTAGATACCATACCCTTGCTTTATGATTTCCTTAGTAAGGTAGACACGATTGTTAAAGTCACTGTCTATATGCATTCCCAAATCCTTGAGTGCAAGGTCAGTTTTTAAAAGAGTATTATCAATGCAGTAATATCCAAGGGTGGATGTCTTTCTGAAAGATATTACTGATAGATATTACTGATGCAGTTTTTGGCATTGAGTTTTAGACTGTGGCTCTGGCACCAGTTATTAGTCTGCCTCAGGCATACTTCTCAACTGTTAGTGCAGGAAGTCTGGGCAAAGGCCCATAAATAGGGGCTAGATTTTAAATATTGCTCTTATAAACTTAGAAATTTCCTAGAATAACAGGTTTTGGGTTAACATGCACTTTCCAAAGGATATAAAGTCTGAAACTCAAATGTCTGTCATTATTTAGTGACTTCCATCCTCAATGATTTGCTAGAAAACCACAAATATTATGAAGAATATACCACAAATAAAAAATCTGAACAGTTGAGAGATATGGTGTCAGGGCTTCTTGGAGAATGTTTATGTCTTTGGGGGGGGGGGGGTTCTATGCTTGCACTTAGTTTACATTCATCTGTAAACATGGTCAGCCAGAGGCCTTTGACATTGGCTTTAACATCAGAGAAGTAGACATTAAAAAGGAGTGGCCTCAACACCTATCCCTGAGTGGACAACATTAGTGATTGGCCTTTTTGTGAAGGTAGACTGACCTATACTGACTTCTTTGGTCCTATATGTAAGCCAGCTGGCTATTCAGTAGGAAGGTGGAATTTATACTAATTTCATGAAGTTGTCTACAATGCCTCAGTGGGATACTGTATTGAATGCTTTGGCCAGGTCAAGGTAGGGAGTATGTGCTATTTTGCTCTCATTCATTGCTTCAGTGACTTTCTTGAAGAAGTCCACCAGGTTGAGTAGACATAACCTGCCCTTGATGAAACCAAATTGGGTTAGATCCAATGTCTGAATGTTTCATATGTCATTATTTATCATGTCTGTAGAATAGTGTGTGTGTGTTGTACCTTTAAGAAGCATTTTAAGGACAGCACATACATATAACTAGCAAGCACGTGCTAGCTTCAATGCCAGTTTGAGAGTGTAGCCAGAGAGTGAGCATGTATGAGTATAATAGCTAGTTTGTTTATAAATTTATCTAAGTTAATGCTAGTTAAAGTTATTAAGCCTCAATCCTGATGTGTTTGTACACAATAAAGCTGCTTGAACAGAACCCACGAATGCTTGTCTGTTTTATTCTCACTGGATGAGCGACATGGTATCAGAACTGGGATTACAGAGACTGGTTTTCAGAGCTATGAGGTGCAGAGTTAACAGTGAAGGTAAGCTAATAGAACTGAGTACAAAACAGGGCCAGAAATGAACTAAAGGTAATGAAAACTTGCATGAAATATGTATTTATTAAAAAGATAAAACAGAGTATTACAAGGGCACAAAATGCATTATTAAACAAGTGGGAGGCACAGAAAAGTTTATTAATTAAATGAGATGTTTAAAATTAAGAGATTTGATAAAATAATTATCAGAAAAGCACAGATGGGAGTTGTAATTACCTCAGAATTGCAAAACAAGCATGTTTAAAGTAAAATGGGCATGTTTAGAGAAAAACAAGCACATGAAAAGTATAATGGGCATGAAGAAAGATTAAATGAGCAAAGCGAATATAATAAAGTGCAAAAAGGGCACATTAAGCATCCATAAAGCAAGGTAACTGAATGTTTTTTGGCAAAATACTGTGTTTTGGCATACGCTACTGTTTTGCATTGATCAAAGCTTTTAAGGGCATAGCTAGAGTTATTCAAAGTATCTCAAAGTATGTAAAAGTGCTTATAGCATGTGCTTATGACTGTGCATTTATTCCGAAGAGTTAATTGTGTGCAAACTGTAACTATTTCATAAAGTGTAGTGAAAAATACAGCCATTTCGAAACATTTCTTGTGCTGGATGTGTCTATTCGCAGACTGTTCCCATTACAGAGTGTTTCTTGCACTGTAAAGAGTTATTTAGCAAAGTACAGCCATTTTGTGAAAGTTTCAGTGTGCTGTGTACTGCTTGTTTGCAAAGTGCAATTACTTTGAAATGTTTTTTACTCTGAGCTTATTCTACCTAGTTTGTTCACACAGTGCAGTTATTTTGAAATAGTTCTTACACATAAAAGAGGTCATTTCGTACAGTACAGTGATTTCAAGAGTATTCTTGTGCCCAGGAAACTTATTTTGCAAAGTTCAGTTATTCAGAGGCTTGTTGTGCTATTGGGCATAGTTACAAGTATTGGCATAAATTTCTGACATATGTATATATGTGTGTGTTTGTGCATACTTGCAAAAGCCATCACTGGTATGTGTTAATATGGCAGAGGCATTTTGAAAACCAGGACCACTTGTATTTGATCTGAATACTGCAGAGAATTGGAAAATATCTGAGCAAGAGTACGATATTTTTATACAACCAGCTTATTCTGACAAAGATGCACGCACCAGGGCATTCATTTTTCTAAACCTAGGTGGGTCAGGGGCCATTGAAAGAGAGCATTCATTTGTGTATGCACCAGCAGTATAAGAGGGAGAAGGTGAAAACTGTCATATTGTTGTACAGGCTGAATCAAGGGAAGACCCCCAGTGTTTGAAATGCAAATTCAGGAAAATGTGTAACCCCTAGACAAATGTTACATTAGAGAGGCATTTGTTTTACACAAGAGATCAAAAGCAAGGGGAAATGTTTTCAGCTTATATTACTGACCTGAGAAACAAAGCTAAAAGGTGTTGTTTTGGTGATTTAAAAGATGAGTTAATAAAGGACAGGCTTGTGTGGGGTATTAATAGTGCTGCAGTGAGAAAAATTTTGCTTCATGACAGTGATTTAATGCTGAGCAAAGCTGTCGAGATTTGTCAAATCCATGAAGTTACAGAAAGGCACACAAGTATGCTTACAAGTGATAAGAGCATGGATTCTGCTGGCTCCAGAGCAAATGTAGATAGCATGCAACATGTGGCTAGCAGAAGCAGGCCTAAGCACATGGCACCTGCCACCCCTGCAGGCCTCCCTGGTAAAACCTGTAGTTTTCCAGCAAGTTCTAAGAGAAGGACATGCTCAGTGCAGTACAAGTGTGAGCCAGTAAAAATCCAAATCAGGCTTTATTAACTGTCACAACTGTGGTGACAATCATGAGTCTAAAGGAGAAAAATGCTTAGCATTTGGTCAGCAATGCCACAAGTGTAAAAAATTGAACCATTTTCAAAAGTTTTGCAAATCAAGTAATCCTCTCACATCTGTAAGGAAGGGTCACTAAAAAAAAAACAAGTTGATCATATAGACAGCTGCAGGTCTAATTTTTACATATATATTGTATCAGTAATTGATGAGAAGGTAGGTTGATGCAGTAAATTTAATGGCAAAGAACAAAGTGTTTTGTACTGTCCAGACCAATGATAAACCCACCGAGTTCAAAGTAGACACTGGTAAAATGTGTAATGATATGTCAGCAGACACATTTGCTAAGGTGAGAGTTGGTGAGCAACTTAATGTTGCCAGTTGTGCGAAACTTGTTGCTTATGGAGGTGAAGAGATTCATACCAAAGGCTTAATAGTGCTTTCATGCTATTTTGATAGGAACTGCTACAGCTTACTGTTTTATGTAGTCCGAAGACCTGTGCAGTCATTACTGGGTCTCAGAGACAGTTTGAGAATGAATCTGTTTTCCTTTACCAAAGAAGTCAATCATATAAGCACATATCCTAGTTCCAATTTACTGAAGCTATTTTTTCAGAGTATGCCGATGTTTTTGATGACAAGTTAAGCAAACTTCCAGTTGTGTATTCTATGATGTTAGACCCAGAGGTCAGTTCAGTGGTCAGACCAGTAAGAAAAGTTCCGATAGCTATGCAGAATAAAGTCAAAGCTCAGCTGGATAAAATGGTGCAGCAAGGTAATTTGTCCAGTTACAGAACCAACTGAATGGGTGTCGTTCATGGTAGCAGCACACAAAAAAGTCTCAGAAGAAATCAGAATATGCATTGATCCATGAGAATTGAACAAATCATTAAAGAGACCTCATCATCCAATGTGCACAGTTGAGAAAGTCGCAGCCTTTTTTCTGTCTTGGATGCAAAAAGTTCATTTTGGCAAGTGATGCTTGATCGCAAATCTTTACTATTGACTACTTTCAGTACCCCAATTGGAAGATATAGATCCCTCAGGATGCCATTTGGATAAATTCTGGAAATGAAGTTTTTCAGTGTGCAATGGAGCAATTTTTTTTCAGGTAATCCTTATGACAAATTAGTAGATGATTTATTGGTTGGAGGCAGTAGTGAAGCAGAGCATGACAGAAACCATAAGAGAGTTCCAGACAGAACATGTGAATTGAACATAAAGCTCAATCCTCTAAAGTGCAAATTCAGACTACCAGAAGTTACATATGTAGGCCATTTATTTACCAGTACTGGCTTGTAATCAGACCCATCCAAGCAAGCAGCCATTCTTGAGATGTCAGCACCAGATAATGTTCAAGCTCTACAACATTTTTTTGGTATGGTCAACTATTTAGGCAAGTTTGTACCAGACTTAGTGAGCTGACAGCACATTTGAGAGAGCTGAGGTGCAAAAATGTTACATGGTATTGGTTGGAACAGCATCAGAGAGCGTTTGAAGACCTTAAGCAGAAAATTGCCACCCCACCTACATTAAGATACTATGATGTTAATAAACCAGTAACTCTTTCCTGTGATGCTTCAAAATTTGGCCTTGGTGCAGTTATTCTTAAAGAAGGCAGACCAGTAGTCTATGCATCTCGAATTCTACCCAAACTGAAATGCAATATACTCAAATTGAGAAGTAACTTTTGGTAATAGTATTTCCATGTTCAAAATTTCATGATTATATTTATGGTCAAGCTATTCAAATTGAAACTGATCACCAATCTGTAGTCATTATTTTAAAGAAGCCTATGCATTCAGCTCCAGCAAGATTAAAAAGAATGATGCTCAAATTCCAAAAGTCCAACTTCAAAGTGGTCTGTACAAAAGGCAAACTTCTTTACCTGGCTGCTACCTTATCCAGATCACTCAGAAATGCAACGGAACAGCTTAATGCAAAGAATTTTGACTTTGATATCATGGAAGTGCATAATTTTTCTACCATGAGTCTTGATGAGCTGAGAGATCATACAAAGACTGATCCAGTTTTGCAAAAGCTCAACCACTACATTAATGATGGATGTCTGTCAAAGCAATCTAATGTACCAGCTGAAGTGCAAATTTATTTACTTTACAGAGATGAGATGTTGATGGAAGATAGCATTATTTTCAAAGGTCCTACAATTGTTGTTCCTGTTTCCTTATAATATGAATATATCCAGATTTTGCATTGTGGTCATCCAGGTTCAGAATCTACCAAAAGAAGGTCTTGGGGACTAGTATTTTGGCCTTTTCTAGTAAAAGACATTGATAAAATACTTTCTTCTTGTTCAGTATGCAATAGTACTAAACTGCATTTGCAAAAAGAACCACTTCAGCTAAGTGAAGTTCCTGAACTACCTTTGTCAACAGTAGCCACTGATATATTTGAGTGGAACAATCAGCATTACTAAGTGTTGGTAGACTCTTATTCAAACTGTTTGAGATCGATTTACTACCTAAACTAACATCCACTGTTGTTATTACCAAGTTGAAATGTCATTTCTCAGTCCATGGTAGTGCACACAAAGTTATTTATGACAATAGCACCCAATTTACCAGTCAGTTGTTTCAGAAATTTGCAAAAGAATGGGACTTTGTGCATGTTACTAAAAGTCCAGAATATCCGCAGTCAAATGGACAAGCTGACCTTGCAGTACAGAGTGCAAAGTAATTACTGGAGAAGTCAAAACATGATAATGCTGATGTCTTTTTAAATTTACTCAGTCTCAGAAACATACCCCGTGATGATATACTTGGCTTGCCTGCTCAGAGACTTTCATCTAGGCAAACCAGAATAACATTGCCTATCCGTTTCAGCTTGTTGAGTCCTAAAGCAAAGAACAACTGAACAATTAGAGCCCAACTATTCAGAAAGAGCTGTTTCCAAAAGTCCAGTTTTGATAAACCGAGCAGAGACAGTCCCAGTTGCTAGACCTAATTCTAATTTCTGTGTCACACGATTTGGTTGTATTTCCAGACCTAGCATGAAATATACAGCAACCTGTACATAATTGTCTATATGTATTTAGTTCTGTATAACTGCATGACAAAGAATTATTTTTATCAATTGCGTGTCAATTAATGTTGTCAGTATTGCGTGACTCATTTCTCAAAGAGGGAGGATGTAGAATAGTGTGTGTGCGCGCGCGTGTGTGTGTGTGTGTGTGTGTGTGTGTGTGTGTGTGTGTGTGTGTGTGTGTGTGTGTGTGTGTGTGTGTGTGTGTGCATTTCAAGGACAACAGATGCATATAAATAACAAGCACCTGCTAGCCTCAGTGCCATTTTTAGAGTGCAACCAGAGACTGAGCATGTATGAGTGTAATGGCTATTTTTTTTATCTAAGTTAAAGATATTAAGCTTCAATCCTGATGTGTTTGTACATAATAAAGCTGCTTCAACAGAATCCATGAATGCGCATCTGTTTTATCCTGTCTGGACAAGCGACAATGTCCATGATTATTCTTTCTATTGCACTATATATGATGCTATTCAAGTTTATAGGTCAGTAGTTTCATGGGTCTGTGGTGGCCCACCATTGTGCTGTCCTCCATTTGCTTAGCATGAAGCCTGTTTGGAGACTACAACTGAATAGTGCTTCTATTGGCTCCAGTAGGTCAAATGTCATGCTATTAAGGAGGCATCCTGGAATATTGTTCGGCAGTTAGCTTAGAAGGATAAGGAGCTGTTAACATGCTGTTTCCTGTGGTCAAGTGGTTCAAGATTTGATTCCCTCAACCTCCATTGCTGAACTGTGTGGCTGAGCCAGTTACTTAACCAGACACTACTCCTAGACTGAGTCTGAAAAAGGTCCATGGAGATCAGTGTTCTACCTCAGAAATACAAATATAAATAGAATAAAATAAAATTGCTGGGTCCCATTGATGCAGTGGTCTTGGCCTTGGAGAGTACATTGTGTACCTATCCCTAGTGACAGTTGAGGGAGCTATGGTTGGGGTAATTTTTGAGAGGTGTCTGGGAAGAAAGTTGGGTAAATGTGGAGCTGAACATGGCACAATGTGACAAATGTTTCTGAATCCCAGGGACAGTGTGCAAAAATGCTGCATTTTCATTAAAAAATGTTAGGTATATTCAATGTTTTTCCTTTTACTGAAGATGAGAAAGATAACATAACTTAGAAATTCAAGAAGTGAGAATATAAATAATTCCCTTCTATACAGCATTTGTTCAATAGAAGAGTGCAAAGTCCTACAGAAACTGTAAATACTAATGTTACTGAGCTGAAGAACAGAGCCAAATGCTGTAAATTCTATGAGTTACATGATTTTCAGTATATAAGACAATATGTGGTATGAGATGTAATAGAACAAGGAGCAGGCTATTAAAATAAACAGATATGACATCATACAGAATAACAAGTATACAGAGCAAGGGAAATTAAAATGAATAACTGAGAAAACTAATGTGTCTTTAATAAAATGTGAGTGAATTTAGAAGACAACAATGAAAAATAAAGTCAGGGTATGATACAATAGTAATAGACATGAAAAAGAGAGACATGTAATAATTTCTAATGAAGTCCAGAGGAAAGAGCAGACAGTTTTAATTCATGTTTCATGCAATGAGCATTTCTATAAGCATGAGAGGAAGAGCTGCCTTTCATTTATTCAGCTCTTTGAAGAAGCTAAGCAGTTAAGATTTTTTTCTAAAATGTTCAAATTTTGAACAGTTGTATTCAGAACAATTCACATTCTGTTAGACAGAAACATGCATATTAGCTTAACAACAGTGGAATAGAAAGTTAATCAGGGAATCTTGAGGGGGGAGCTGTAGAATTTCTAGAGAACACAATTTGCAGAACACAATGCAACATGGATTGTTATCCAAAGGGAGCTGACAGTCAGAATTGATCTAGTTTTATGACTTGGTTACAGGTGAACATGATAGAGGGAATACCCTTTGATGTAGTCTACTTGTACACCAGCGAGACCATTGATTCATTTCCAAACAAAAGCCTGATAGAAAAACTGGAAAGGCAGAAAAAGTGGGCAGAAAGGTGGGGGATGCGATCCAACAGAAATAATTTGTAGTGCTGCACTTAAGGCAAAATTCCTTAATATGATGTATCAACTGATGGAGTGGAACTACTGGCAACACATTTGGAAAATAATTGGGTGTTGATTACACCTGGTTTCAACCACTGAAAGTAAGTTTAGAAAGCAGTAACAGCAGCAAATAAAATGATAGGGTATATTCTCAAGGAGATAAATTCCAGAAGCAGAGAGGTATTGTTTCCACTTTACAAGTGTTTGGGCAGAATATATCTTGAATTCTGTATACAGTCCTAAAGGTAGTAAAGGGAAAGGGCATTAGCCTGCTGGAAAAAAAAATTGGGAGAAAAAGCTAGTAGAACTATCTATAGGATGAAGGGAAAATAGCTTTGCATGAGACTGGAAGAGCTGGGAACCTTCTCACCTGAGACTAGAAGAGCTGGAAAATATGCTTTTGCTGCCTGACACCATGTCTGTGGGATATACAGGGAATATTTTCAACAAGAAAGACACAGGAAGGAATGGCATAGGCAGCAGCTTGTAGGGGTTAATTACTCATTGTAACTCTGAAAGTGTATTCATGTGTTATGAACACATGAAATGGACTTCTGGAATGGGTAGTGTAGGGGGAATCCACTAAGGCATTCAGTAGAGCACAGGTGAAAAGGAATAAGACTTGATATGAATTATAAAATTAATTCACAGTGTAAAAACAAAAAAATGCACTTTTACAGAATCAATCACACAGTCATAGTGTCATCTCAGATGCTTCGCAGATTTACAGCAATCATATCCTCAAGGTATAGCTGATTTATTTGCAGGGTAGGAATTTTTGAGAGATGAATATTATGTAAAATAAAACCTGGTACTATGTCATTGGTAAATATTTCTATGCATGTGTCACTACCTTTCAGGAGTATAGCAAAACGGGGTTTAAAAGAAAATGGAAAGCTTAGAAGCAATTTAAAAGCAGAGTCAACAGAATGACTGAAAGTATGATGACTGCTGTAAAGAAAGACAGGAGTCTTATCTGCATTCATCTGTAAGACCTGAATGCAATGATTAAAATAAAACATTACTTCACAGCTAAATAAGTGGTGTCAGAAATGTCAAATGCATTTTCTCTTGCAGTATTCAATGTCAAGCATAGTGCATGGTAGATAATGTTAGATTAAGCAAGATCCAAATTGTGTGCATTTACTGTTAATAAGAAACAGCTTCTTTAGACTTATATCTGGTATTTATTCAGCAGCAGAGATATTCTAAAGCACTATTACACAAGTAGCTCAAATACTGGAAAGTATTGTAAATGTAATTGATGATCTATTGTGATATTAGACACATAAAGATTATGACAAGTGCTGAGCACAGCTGCAGAGCAGATAGCACAATTTCAAGCTAAATGAGATCAAATGTAATATAATATTGACATGTCTGTAATACATGGGCCATAGTTTAATGTAAGAAGGCCTGAAACATGATAGAAAAAAATGAGAGCAACTGTGCAAATGTCAGTATCAGAAGACAATGATGCAAAGGCTTCTTGAAATGCTTTATTTTGCAAAATTTATATCCAATATGTCTGAGATAACTATGCCTCTAAAAAGTTATTAGAGCAAGATGTAGTCAGTGAATGGGGCTATAAACAAGATCATGACTTTCAAATGCTGAATAATCTTGTTAAAGATGTACCAGCATTAAATCACCATGATGTAAAAAAAGCCAGTTATGCTGCACATAGATGCCAGTCAGAATTGGCGACATTCATCCCAACCCAGGACCAAACATTTCTCTAACAAACAACCCTAGCTCCAACAACAAATCCACCAGTAAATACCTTAAATTCCTCACCATCAATGCCCAAAGATTAGCAAACAAGCTTACCCTCTTTCATGCCTG
This sequence comes from Protopterus annectens, assembly GCF_019279795.1. Lineage (NCBI taxonomy): Eukaryota > Metazoa > Chordata > Ceratodontiformes > Protopteridae > Protopterus > Protopterus annectens. The sequence continues at coordinate 1,775,710,074 of NC_056728.1, forward strand.
GCTCAATCATAATATACCTGACATTGTAGCTATCTCTGAAACCTGGCTAAAACCACACATAACTGACTCCGAATTCCTTCTCCCCAGCTATCAATCTCTCCGATCCGACCGCCTAAGTAAAAGAGGTGGTGGTGTAGCTATAATCTACTCCAATCATTTGTCCATCACTCCCTACCCTAACCCTATCCCTTCCTTTAATAATGCCAAACTTGTAACTGGGCTTCTAAAATTAAACAACCATAAAAATATCTGCATCATCTCCCTCTATATTCCTTCTGGTACCAACACCAATACCCTGGAAGACATCCTCTCCTGGACCTCCTCTAATATTAAACTTGAAACCTATATTATGGGTGATGTAAATATTGACTGGCAAAAAATCATCGACCCTAATCCTACCATTTCAATCAATCTCTTCAGTTTCACTCAACTTACTAACTCCATTACTAGGCCCAACAAAACCAACCCCCCAGGCTCCATCCTAGACTGGATCCTGGTATATCACCCTAACAAAATAACAAAATCTGGTGTCACTCCTGACACATTAAGTGACCACCTCCCTGCCTTCACCCATAGAGCTACACCCTCTTTCTCACATTCCCACCAACTCTTCCATACTTGCAACCTCGCTAACTTTAACCCTTCTACCTTTTCTGACTCCCTTAAGTTCACTAACTGGAACCCACTAAAAACCCTACCTTTAGATGATGCCGTTGACTATTTCAACTCTATATTCTTAACTGTCCTAAACTCCCTAGCTCCAATAAGAACAAAAAGAGTTAAAGCTAAAACCGCCCCATGGCTTACCAAAGAAACCAAAAAAATTATGCTACAAAGAGACAAAACCTGGACAAGCTATCTCCAACATAAACAGCCTGTATTGTTACTTAAATACAAACAGCTGCGAAACCAAGCTAAAAAACAAGTCAGTAAAGATAAAAAATCCTACTTCATTAAACTCCAAATAAATCATGCAAAAAAACCCCAAACAATTCTGGAGCTCTATTAATTCCCTCCTCAAGCCTGGTACAAAAAACAACCCATGTCCTGATACTAGTAAATCTGAACAAGAAATCACCAAACTATTCAACACCTTCTTCATCTCATCTATTGCTGATCTAATCAAGACCTTCCCCAACAATAACCCTCCATCCCCCTCTGCTCAAGCTTCCTCCTCTTCCTCTCCTACACCCCTTATTTTTTAACTTAAACCTGTATCCACCTACCTTATAAAAAAGCTTCTATCCAAACTTAAACCTTGCACCAATGCCCCTGACAACATTCCTTCCTCCTTCTTAAAAATTGCCTCCGACGGTAGTGCTTTTCCTATCAGCATCCTCATAAATAGATCGCTACTTGAATACTATGTACCCATACTGTGGTGTTCTGCATTTATTCTACCACTCCACAAGGGTGATAAAAACTGTAATGTTTCGAATTTCTACCCTATAACCATCCTCTCACCAATCTCTAAACTTCTTGAAAAATGCATACACTTGCAGTTCATGCCATTCCTTACTGAACACCAGCTACTCTCTCCTACCCAACACGGCTTTCTCCCTGGACACAGTACCGACACAGCCCTTCTATCCTTCTTACATTCTGTCAATTTCGCTCGGGATTCTGGTAACATAGTTTCAGCTGTTCTACTAGACTTATCTAAAGCTTTCGATACCATCTCTCACAACCATCTATTAAATCATCTAGCGAATCTCTACATTTCCCAAAAAACTCTTTCCTGGTTCTCCAGCTATCTTTCTGACAGGTCCCAAGCTGTCAAATGGGGCCAGGCCTCCTTCATTTTCCTCCTCACCCCTACAGGAGTACCCCAAGGTTCCATACTAGGCCCTTTGCTATTTAACATCTTTATTAATAATTTCTACAAAGCCATACCCAATACCAAAATTGTCCAATATGCAGATGATTCCACTATCTTCTGCACCTCTAACCTATCTGATCTTCAGTCTCTAACTCAAACTGCCTTCTCATCTACTGAAAACTGGATGCACCAAAACCGCCTCTCACTAAACGCTAACAAAACTAAGATTCTTCTAGTCACTCCCTCAAAATCCACTCCTATTGATAAAAACTCACTTCAAATTACCAGCCTTAACAATTCCATTATCGAAGTCGTTCCCTCTTCCAAACTCCTGGGGGTCACCATCAACAAACACTTAAAATTCAGTACTCACATCCAACTTAACATCAAGAAAACTCACATAAAACTTGGCATACTCTACAGAAACAACCACTTCCTCACTCCCTTCACCAGACAAACTTTGGCCACTACCAATCTCCTCCCCGCTCTTTTGTATACTGGTCTTCTGCTTACCAATCTATCTTCCACCCTCACCTCCAAACTGGAAATATACTACAACAAAATCTCCAGATTCGCTACCAAGGCAAAATCCTCCTCCCATCACTGCACCTCCCTACACTCTTTAAATTGGCTTGAACTCCCTAATCAACTTGACTTCCTCCAAATCGTCACAGCCCACAAATTATTATTCTAACCTACTAGCTGTCCTGCATAATCTAATATCCTACAACCATATATCCCCCTTAGACCCCTTAGATCTACTCAGCAAAACCTTATAATCATCCAAAAACCCCAGTGCCCAGCTGGTCAGCTTCTACTCTCCTTTTCCCTAGCCAAAAAATGGAATGCCCAGCCCTCTACTCTGAGAACCCAGACAATATACACACCTTCAAAACACAACTTCATTCTTACCTGTTTCTTCACAGGAAATGTAACTGCACTCTTCAACTCATACCTCCTAAGCTCTGTTCCTCCTCCTCTCCTGGCTAACCTTCATACCTTCCTAATTTCTCTCATATACTTAGATTATAAATGTAATTAAACAGTAACATCCAGCCATTATGCTGCATGCCTGTCTTTGTCTTGAAAAATGTTTAATAGTTTTGCTGTCTTTACTGAATACCTGTTTTGACTGTAATACTACCTGTTGATTGTTATACTACCTGTTGATTGCAATGCAAATATTTTCTTGTAGTTCTCTATGTAATGTAACTGTGTATTGTGGAGCTTTTATCCCCGGGCCTCTACTGAAAATGGGCTCTCAAGCCCAGTGGACCTCCCTGGTCACCAAACTGGAATAAATAAATAAATAAATAAATAAATAAATAAATAAATAAATAATCCTAGATGAGAATAAACGAGTTATCTGTAGGTCATTCACAGTTGCTCAACAGAAATATTCTCAAATAGAAAATGTGTTAGTGACAGTGCAGAGATTTAAGAAATTCTATTCCTTATTTATGATGATGTTAAAGTTGTTCACATAGAAACACAAACTAAAACATTTGCAAAACATATTCTGCAAACCTCTGTATCATGTAAACCATATATGTACTATTTTGTAGAAGGTGTCTTATTAAGTGAGTAGTAGATATTTACCAGAAATGTATGATGAATTATTAAAAAGCTTTTGATTTATTGGGCAATTCTATAATTACCAATGACAGAAAAATATTGAAAGAATTTCAAAGATGCATTGAGAATGACTAAGAAATGCAGTTACTGAAAAGATATTAAAAATGAAGGGGGCCTTCCTTTCAGTAAGGAAATATGTACTGTCTCCATTTTTATTCTGGAAGGAAATAAGCTAATAATGTTGAAGGCTGTCAAAAGAACAGTTCACAATCAAATTGAAAAAAAATAATACTTGTTAGGACACAAGAATCACATCTGGCAGAAGGAAAATGCAAAGAAAAAGCTAAAGATTTTTGTTATATTGTCTAGTAATGATTGCTTAAATAGAGCATGTTGTGTAACATTCATCTATACCATTTACAGCAACAAATGGAATAGATAATATAATATCCAGTTCCAGATTAACTGTGATTGTTTATGAACATCCAGAAAGTAAAGAGAAAAAAATGCAACAGAATCAGATGCATCCCATTAAGTGGGATGTAGAACTACAGCAAGGTAAGAACAGCATTAAAGGGTATTAAACTGATTTAAAAATATAATGCAAATGATTTTTAGTAAAGTTAGGTTTATATAAAATATTATTTACAGAAAAAATCATGAGAAAAAAGGACTGCAAGGGCTCATTAAAAACAACAGCAGCAAAATGAGAAAAAGCAAAAATATGAATAATATATGACTGGGGAGCTTGTCATTGCTGTATTTAGTTACATCTGGTATGTGGTTTTAAAACTGCTAAGATCAAACCAGATCAGGTGTGACTAAATCTCACAGAAACACATTCCACTGTAATATGTTATACTGTATTATATATTACATGGGAAATAACTATCCCATTCTTTAAAACTCAATCACTCAGTCTTCTAGAAATAGTGTTATTTACTCATATCATCCCTGCTTAAAGTCTAAATACCAAGAAGACTGTGGTTTAAAACAACAAAAGGACAAATGATAAAGAAACACACACGCGCGTGTGCATACACACACACACACACACACACACACACACACACACACACACACACACACACACACACACACACACACATACACCATGTAGGTGGCATACAATGAAACATATGTACTCTTTTTGTTGGTGATGTGGTTCTGTGAAAAACAATAATTCAAAGACATTGGCATTAGCAGACATGCAGTGCATGCTAATATTTATCTACAAATTTAATGACAAGGATATGATATTAGTGGCTAAAACATATAACATTATTTAAGCAGCTTAATGTACTATCTAGAGGAAAGAAAAGCAAATCTATAAGACAGAAAGCAGAGGAGAAACAGTGTTCTACAGTACTGTTGGTTTTGACATTTGGTAGTATGGATCATTGCCAACATTTCCCTGAGACTGATGTGCTTTTGTCTGTCTGTCTATCTGCCTGTCTCATCCCAGACACTTTGCACTTTCACCCCATTTTGACAGTACTACTTAGATGAAGTCAGATGAGTTTGCTTGAGCTGACTACATGAGCTGGCAAGAAAGACCTGAAGGTTTTCAGTCACTTTGGCTGCTTTTATACTTCATTGCAATAGTAGGTTAGCCTATGAAAGCAACCAGGGTGGCTGTGTGTTGAGGGCTTTGTGAAGACTGGTCAGTTGCTGTACCCTGGGCAGGATACAGCTCATATGCCACTGCAGCAGTGATAAATTCAAACATCTACTGTAACTGATATGTGTGTAACTTATTTAACTGTACTTTTCCACTAAAAGCTTACCTGACTAGTAAAATATGTTAAGCAGAACAGTATAATCTCTTTTATTAGCACCACACCCTAAAAAGAACACTTTTAAAACTGAAGTTATTACACTGTCAGTAAAAGAAAGGCCTGATTTATTGCTCTGTACTCTGCTTTTTAAGTTACACAGATTAGAGGCAATCTCTGTTAGCCCCCTACTCATACCAAAGCAGCTAATTATCTTCTGAAATTTCCATTACATGTTGCAGTACTGCTGTGTAGTTATTTCATTTTATTTATGTATTTTATTTGACATTTGTTGACCGGGAAAGTCCGACTGAGCCAGTGCCCTTTTCCAGTGGAGTCCCGGGGAGAAAAGCTCCACAGAAAAAAAAACAATTGTATAGTATTATTATTGCATAGTATTAATTCATAAGCATAATTCATTAATTCACAAAGAATCAAACAAAAGAAACAAAGAAAAAATGCATAATTATGATGTATATAGTTGATAGAAAGAAAATTATATATACAAAGTGTCAGGGTAGTATATCATACAATTGAATTATATTGAAAAGGGAAAATATTCACAGGCATAATGAAAATATACAATGAGATTAAATTCACAAAAGCATGCAAGCATATGGAATAGGTGATCAGATAAGGTTTAAAAGCTCACAATCAAGTAATTATGTATGGATATTATAAGGAGTAGTTAGAGGTAGTTATCTTTTGACAAAGCTGGTAGTATGAAAGACAGCATAATGCTGTGTGTAGGTTTAGAAGTTTAGAGAATTGTACTAAGAGTTTGTAGCTATGTGAATAATGAGAGTATTAAAATAAACATATGCTAAATGATCACGTTTTCCTTCTACAAAAATGGAATAATCTTTTACAACTCAGTTAAAAACTACACAGACCCAAAATCAGTTTAGGCAAGCTTACTGCCTTTTGAAAAAATGGAGTGCTCTGTAAATATGTTCAGTATTATTCTAACTTCCACTCCAAATTTATATACTGTCTGTCTTTACAGAAATATTTTTTTTTCTTTCAGTTTGACAGGAAACTTTTGCTAATAACTCAATCTTATTTCTGTTTGGTTGAACAATTATGAGCTTTGAAGTCAAGCCTATAAACATTCTTACATATCATTTAAGTGTTTATTGCTCCTTTTCTACTGCTTTCGATTGGAGAGGCATGAACTATACAGTATGGCCTTCAGTATGTTCACTGTATTTATTTACTTATGCTCAAATACTGGGAAAGTCTGATTGGGTAAGAGCCCATTTTCAGCAGATGCCCAGAGAGAAAAGCCTCAAAGTAGTACAAAACATTTCAAGAGCAATAATTTTACAATCTTTAAAAATAATAAAGAAACATGTATAATTTAAATAATTATACCACATTAGACATAATATGAAAACATTGGCTAAGAATAGGCACAAGTTAATATTTAGAGAAATTTTAGCCAGTTTATAGAGAAATTAAAGGTAAGTTAGTATAATAGAAACAGGAATTGCAATATGAAGTGAAAGGATAACAGGTGCATGGTATATTAAGAGGGAAAGCCAGAGGACAGAAAGTCTTTCAAAATGGTTTTGAAGGATAGGATGGAGGACCTGATGGATCCAGATGAGTTCTAGGACTTAGCAACATGGTACAAGTACAGACAATGCCCGGCAGATTTGCTAGGTTTGTGGACAGACAGGAGTTTTTGGTCACTGGATTGTAATGACAGAATGGGAACATAGTTGTATAGAATGGTATTTAGTGACAGACAAGCAGGTGGATGCTGGATAATTCTATAGGTAGTTAGAAGCTGTGTGTACGTTAGTTTATTGGTAGTTCTAACCAATTTAGGCTTTTTAATGTTATACAGTTGTGGATACTGAAGGGGGTATTTACTGTAAATTTAGCAACTTTGTTATAGCATTATTTAGATTTTGATTTTTGGATGACCGGTGGTTAATAAGGATAGGAGCACCATAAAGAATTGTGGGGAGGAGATAAGTAGTAGCAAGAGCAGCAGGTTTTTGGCAGCAGGTTTTTGGCTCTGTAAAGCATCCCTAGTTTTTGATGAGTTTTATGTATGTAATTTTGTATATGTGGGTCAAATTTAAGATTGCATTCCACTATCATCTGTAATAATTTGCTATGAGAAGTGACTTTGATGGTTGTATTATCAAGGGTGAGGACTTTAAATTTTGGGTTTTTGTAAGAGAAGGATTTGGGGAAAAGTAGTTGTTTGTTTGTTTTTGTTTTTTTTTTTTGCTTTATTTTTTTTTTGGGTTGAGTATGAGTCATGAGTTACAAAGCCATGTTTCAGGGGCTGTTAAAGTTTCCTGAGTAATGTTTTGGAGGTGTGCCATGTTGTCAGATATGCAAATGAGTGTGGAGCCATTGGGGTATTGTATTAAGGAGGCCTGATTTGTTTATGTATGGAGGGTGTTGTTGAGAATGTTAATGAGGAGCAGACTAAGGACAAATCCTTGTAGCACACCAGTGGTGGCTATCAGGTATGGAGATACTGTGGAGGGGCCTTTTCATTGACTGATACATATTGGGCAGGTATCTTTTGAAACACAGAATGGTGGTCTGAGAGTGATCTAGTGAGAACGTGAACTAGAAATTTGCTGTGGCAAACTGGGTTGAAGGCTTTAGACAAGTCTAGAAATAAGGAGATTACTTTCCCATTATCTCTAGCTTTATTGTATTACCTTATAGCCTGCATGATCAGTTTACCTGAAGACATAGTGTTGCTGGACTGTGACCACTTGTCATTCTATAAACGTATTATATGATTCACGATAGCTTAAAGCCCTTCTGAGAATACTTCTGGTCTTAAGGTTAAGGGCTTCCTTGCATCCATAGTTTTACATCTTTCTTTTGTAGTGGTTCTCGACTTTTCCTGTCCATCAGACAGCCCACAGGCCACAATCCATCACTTTTCTTCCTGCTTCTTGCAATTGTTTCTGTATATAGACATATGTGTATATCTCTCTCTCTCAATATATATATCTTTATGTAGCAGCTTAAACAGTGCTAGCTCAAAGTCTTGCAACTTTCTTTGTCTGTCTGTTTCTCTCTCTCTCATACTGTCTCTCTTTCTTCTTTTTCAGCTGTAGTCAGCACCCTCATTACTCAGTCATCAGACATTTCACCATAGGGCTGTATCAGACACAGTTGCACTGAGTTGTTAACAATGTGCCAGTCAGTTTATCTTTTTTAATTCAGAATTATAGTGATAAAGTTGGTCTCCTCACTAGTTTTGCTTTATGTCACTGCTTCACTCTAATAGTGCTACAGTGTTAACAATGTGTTTTCTGTATTCTTTTTCTTTTGTTCTTTTTACTTCTCTAATGTCACCAAATGCAGTGCAAAATGTCACTGCTCCAGTCAAGGCTCCTCTTCCCAGTTGTGATGCAAAATGTCACACACAGCTCGAACCAAGAACCCCGTTCTCAAAAAGGCATCTGAGAAAAGGGCTAGTCAGTGCACAGCAGTGCACTGTTACTAACCATATGCATCCCATCTTTTTAATTCTACAACATACTGTTTAATGTTGATTTCCATAAGCATTTTAAAATACTGTGTTTTGATTTATGATTTATGAATGTCAATTCTCTATTGCTCTCAAGTGTAACACAGAATGTCACAGTTCCCATCAGTATCCCCACTTCCCCGTCATAATTCCAGTCTGATTAGTACATTTTTGATGTTTTAAAATTGCATTTATTACCACAGAATAGTGTTTTATTAACAATGCATGTTCTGTCTTATAAAATGCAAAGCTAAATGTTTTCGGCTCCAAACAGGAAAGTAATAGTGTCAGATATAGTTTTTTTTTTTCTGAATTATTTAAAATACTATATGTTACCACTTGGTTGTTGCAGTTTGTAGTATAAAATGTCACAGCTCTAGTCAGAAAATACAGCTTCAGTATTCCACAGTACTGCTTATTAACACTGGGCCAGCCCTGATGGTTGGGGGGGGGGGGTCAGTGTGGGCCTGGAGTGTTGCAAGGAGTATATTGCCATTGGCACCAAACTCCCTTGCTACATCTCTGGTTTTAACACTAATCACAGTTCCTCAGAGACACATTGTCTTAGAAGGTAATAGCTCCCAGATTTGGAACAGGCATGTACAAAAGCTGGGTGAAAAATGAAACCTTTATTAGCTACATTAAAGTGAATTACTGAGGTTGCAGTGGTGGTTGAGGAATAGTATGAAGTGGCAGCCTGATGACCATCTCTCCATATCTGTAGGGAAGGTTTGGGGAAATGTAATGTCTTTGAGACCTCTGATGAAGATCAAGAGCTTTACAAGTCATCAACTCAGATTAAAGGAGGTAGCAACAGTGTCTTTTTGTCACTGTATTACTCATTTCCAAAGCTAGGGAACTTGACTGGTCACCATAAGAATGATGGCTTCATGTCTACAATTCCCATGTCAGGTCATTCACTCACTGTAGGGCTACAAATGAAGTAGCATTGAGGTCAATTTCTCGAGGAGTCAGGAGGCAAACACAGTGAAGGGTTATGCCTTGGGTACCCACAAGTTAGTCAGTGGGGATCCAGATTTGGATGAATGTGGAAGCCAGGAAAGCACCCTGAGGCTACATTATGGTTGAGGGGAGAGGTAAGGAAAAAAATGTCTGAAAATGTAGTATTGGCAGATGCACATAAAAGTCATCAGCTCAGCATGACCATCAGATGGGTATGTGAAAAGCATGGATATTTTTGGAGGGATGCAGTTTATTATCACAGTTATAATAATCATCAAATTGAGTTTGCAGCAAGGGTCTAAAGTATAAATGTCTGAAACATGTGAGTTGAACTACATTGCTTTGGACAGAATTTCTTTCATGTTAATCACAATCACTATTAGAAGTGTACACAGAAAGCATGGCTGGTTATTTTGAATGTCTAAGTAGGTGGGTGGGCTATTTGGGCTATCACTGTTAAAATGATCACTGATGTGGCTTGTAAGGGGAGGCTGCAGTGAACGTGTCTGAGAGGAGTTACTGAAATACATTACTCTGCATTTTCTTTCACAGTCAACACAATGAAACATTAAAGATGCTTACAAAGTATGACTTCTTTTTAGGAGGAGATAGTGGGGTTGGTAAGCTATTAATGTGAAAGCAAAAATAGTTACTTAATTCATGTTAAACTGATCAGTGATGCAACTACTCATGGTAGTCAACTGCAGGTGTCTGAATACATTACATTAACTGTAACTTCTTTTAATGATATCACAATCAAACATCAGTGGTATACAGAGAAATTATGGTTGTTTTAGGGAATTGCAGTGTAGGCAGACTATGTGTGAAAGCTGAACCAGCTACATAATCATTCTTAAAATGACCACTGAGCTTGTCAGTGGGACAGCAGTATACATGTCTGAGAGGATCAAGATGAGATAGATTACTGTGACCATTATTTTTATTTGATTACATTCAAACATTAGATGCATGCCTATCAAAGTGATTACACATCTGCTTTTTTTTCCTTTACTGAGCTTGTGCAGTACTTTGACTGTGCAGTAGGCATACAAAATGGCTCCCTGTTATAAGTCATACAACACTAAGTTTAGAAAATGAAAGACTGTAAAGCTAAGTTTTAACATCTAAAATGCATAGGGGTGACTTCAGTCCCCTGCATCATATATATATATATATATATATATATATATATATATATATATATATGTGTGTGTAGATTCTTATCAAATGATCGAAGTTCTGAAAATTAAAAAAATCATATGGTTGGGACTATATGATCAAAGTTGTGGAAATTTGAACATTAAAAAAATAAAAGCAAAAAGTTTATTTTTTTAATTTTTGCAGGGGTAAGCCTCACCCTCTGCACCCCCTACACCTCCTGCAAATTAAATATGCCAACACTGAGATCGCACTACAGTGAGGAAAAGGGTAAATTTCCCAATCTTTGCTGTACCGCAATCTCCATTCAAAATATTCAAAGTTTCTAAACTTCAATCATGTGGACCAGGCCATATGAATTTCAAAGTTTTGAAACTTCAAGTTATCTGATAGGGATCTACACACACACACACACACACACACACACACACACACACACACACACACACACACACACACACACATACTAACTCTGAGATTGCTGGACTTTGGAATACAGAGAAAACTCTGAGATGCCATTTAGGATTTGGAAATATTTTGGCAAAACTCACAACTTCAACTTCAATATTTTGAAAATCACAAGTTCACTTTTCAGAAATATTGATAGGATCAGTTACAAAGCAGATATATTTTGGATAATGGCAATATACCCCCCCCAGGATCTTACCAAGTTTGAAATATGGCTCTAAGGCTGCAAAGAATTAGCAGCTCTGTGTTACAGCTATAGTATGTGTTTTACATAGTATATTCTTTGTTTGCTTTTGAATGTTTCCAGAATGTACTGAATCAGTATTTCTTTTGTTTTGCATTTACAGTAGGTAATGTAGTTTGTTTTTTCTTTTTTTTGTTGATTCAAGTGATGCTTTGAATTAATTTATTCCTGTTTCACTTTTGTCTCAGATAGTGGCTGAAGATGGTCGTTCATGAGTCAGTCATATGTAAAATTAAATTAGTATCTTTTTCAGGCCAATGGTCAGTTAACATTATTAGTTCCAGTAATATGGGCTAGTGATTTAAGTTACACTATGACTTAATGTTCTGTCTTTTTTTTCTGTTTCTTTTCCTTAAGGATGCAATGTTAGTGATTCTGAAAAGTCTGGTGCCTGCTTGCCTATTCAACATCATTGGATTTGGTTCCAGCTTCAAGACTCTCTTCCCTTCAAGTCAGGTGTACAATGAAGTAAGTCAAATACATTGGGAACTTCAGTTGAGTACCAAAATGAAACTTACATGTAACCTTCATGCTGTATGTTTAGTATTGCTGTGGAAGCTGGTGCACATTTTTTTATTTTAATGCACATGAACAAGGGTCACTGTGATAGGAAAGATGTTACAGGTGAGGGAAACCAGAGACAGAGAGAGAAAGACTAAGAGTGTATTCCTGAACAGCGCTCTGCTCATTATATTCTAACCTGTCATTCTTTTAAGAAAATAATAAAATATGTAATGTCATTAACTCTTACATAAGTAAGGTGACTTGAAGTAAGTAATTATTAGTTCCTTTTTTTAAATAAGAGGGCAGAAGCCACTAGTATTTCATTTTTGAGATAGATCACACTAGGATGCATGAATTACACCTTTAAAGACATGCATGCTTACTGGCTCGCTGTGCCCACTGCAATTTTGTGTCCTTATTAAACTGCACAGGATGAGCACAATTGTGAGTCATGATTGAAAAATAATTGTCTGCCCTTCAGGAAATTGTGATGTTAGAAAGATATAATAAGGTTAGAAGCTCAAGGAAAAGAGGCAACTACAAGGCAACTATCCTTCCATCTGGTAGTTTAAACCTTGGGAGTGAATGGGCAATGCAGGATCTAGGTATGTCATAGTGCTAGACAACAAAGACTGCAAACCCTACCTAAGTTTTCTAGCAGAAATGTTGGTAAGCGTTTATATTGGGCTGTTTGGCTTTGACTATATAGAATTACATTGTTATATGGTTAATTAATGAGTGTCTTGTTAAGAGAATTTGAATAAGTATGGCTTCTAGTATGGAGGATGGTAGAATCTGTGAACTTTACAAAAATGACACTGTATGCACATGCTGGGGTGTGGGGATCATATTGTTGTGTGCTTGTTTTAAAATCAATGCAATTTTTTTTTTGCAATAGAGGCATCCTCCTTCCAGTTCTGTGACTATTTTATATTCCACTTCATATTTTCCTGTCTAGAGCCACTGCTGACTTTTGCCTTCACTCCCTGCCTATGGCACTATCTATCCTGAGTGCCCATTACTACTGGGATCACTCCCAGCTGTATCACTGCCTGGTACAGGGTCCCAGACAAGGAAACACAGTAACATCTTACAATGTCCCAAACCAGAGACAAGTCCAGACTCTTTCACTCACCAGGTAGAGGCCTATCCAGATGACTGTGTGTGCATTCAAGTCCTGGCAGCTGAGTAGTGGAGCAGCAGTGAGTGGTTGTCATTATGTAGACAGGCCTTTCTTAGCTGAAAAGCTGGTGGAAATCCCCAATACCCTAACTTCAACATATATACTCACATTCAAGAAGTGGGGCATGAAATGGTTTCTGCAGGGCATCTCCCTGACCTGTGGGTGACATCTTCAGTATCTCTGCCCACCCCAAGAGAGGTTCCCTGGCAGTTCCTCAGGGCTTAGTTATGGGTTTTCACCGTTCTAGTGGTAGAACAACTTAAGTGTGAGAATTCATTGTCACGATGAGTTTTGTCACAGTGTTTCATGTTGTACGAACCGGTGGGGCTTGTTTTGGAGGGCTTCCACTTTCTTCACTATTTTTTTACCATGAAGTTGGTATATATAATTTTGGGGGTATGGGACATGCCCCCAACATAAGGGCTTGCCCACTGTTTAAAAGTTTTTTGTATGTTTTTTTTTTTAAGGTTTTTGGCTTACCATTTTCAGTATGTAATTTTCAACAAATGGGATGAAAAAATATTGTTGACAGCTCATAGGTAAAGCTTTCCTTTTCCTCAGCCTGCATCAGAGGATTAACATCTGGAGCACATCTGAGCATGCATTTCCCTTTCTTCTCTGCTTGAAGGACAGGTAAACATATGTGCTGCTCTTTTTCCACTCCCTCGAGGAGAGGCAAACTGGCCATGCATCTTAACTCCTCTTCTCCTCCTGACCATCTCCAAGAAATGCTATTTTCAAGTTGTACAGTAAAGGAGCAGTTTGGGGGGAGGAAACAGTGACAAAGTTTCAAGGTTGGACTACAGGTTGATGCTAAAGGTATTGTGTGTAAAAAATATAAATGAAACAAGTAGAGAATAGAAGTGATACACAGCTATCTCAAAGATTATGCTTGTGGGTGTACTGTACCCTGACCTAGTTTAACCCTAATCTCTAACTGGTATGAAAGTAATATTTAGTTCTGACCTCTAAGTCATTTGAGTGTAGAGTTTAGCCCTGATCTCTCACTGGTATGAGTGCAGAATTCAAACCCTGTCATTGGCATTCATGTCTATAGTTATGTCACCTTGGTTATTTTCCTCAATAGTGCACATCAAGAAAATTATCATTCTTGGGTGTAGGAGGACCACTTTAGTGGTCTGGTGGTGTTGGGTGAGCCAATATCAAGTAAACAGTTGGCATGGTGGCATAGTGGTTTTAGCTTCTGTTTGTCTGTGAGGAATCACAGGTCTGAAATCATACAGTTGACTCAGGTGTCACCCCCACCCCAAAAAAGACATAGTGAAAAAATAGTTTGTATGGATCTGTTACAGTGTGATGCTTGCATTTTTTGATTTTTTAAAAAATGTTGGCCTGTATTTAACAACCACAGAACATACTGTACAAATTTTCAAAAGGAGACCCTTATAACAGTAAGCAGTTATATCAGATCACTAACAAAATATGCAGAATTAAATGTACAAAGGACCTTTGTTTTCATAACAGAGCAACTATATTCTTTTCTGATTCAAAGCAGTTACCTGCCAAGTCTTGCAGGAGTTCAGCGTGATACCAGAACATTATAAAAATCTTCAATAATGTTTATTATTAAGTCTGCTATAATGCCATTTAATATGAATCATTCCCACTCAAACATCTGAAGAGTCCAGGGTAACACTTTATTCAAAGTCTTTTCCTTAATCTGGCTTCTTCTGCAACCACCACTAAGTCATGCAGTTCTATCTTTGTTTGTGTTAGGTGTTCTAATAGAGTGGGACTTTCATGCTCTCACATGCAAGTTATAATTTTTAATTACTGCTAACTTCAAGAATACAAACAGAGACCTGTCATCTTTGTTTAATGATTCATTCTATCTCATGCTAATCAAAATTAAAAAGGCATAAGAGTAACTTATTTAGGACTAAGTTTATTATAAACACAGCACAATTCCTGTTTAAAGGAACTCAAGTGTGTTCATCCTCAGGCTATATTTAACCAATCTTTTAGTACCTCATAACTGCATCTCTATCATAGGGGATTAACTCTACAGAGCATATAAGATAAGACAGTCTAGTGGGTGTATAAAAGTACTTAAACAAACATGAACTGACATTTAAAGAATCTAACCATCTGATGTTGTTAATCTTCTTTCCATTCATCTCTGATGGGTTCAGTTCTGAGCCCTCAGAACTGAGTTAGCCTTATTACCAAGCTCGTGCCAGCTGAAAAAGTCTTAAGCTACGTTTCTACCCAGAATGCCCTTCTCCCTTTTACCTCAGATCTCATTTGCCACGTAGCTGTAAAGCCACGTTTCAGCCAAGCTCTAAGCTAAGTGGAACTTTATTTGATATTTGTGGGAAAAACTTTTGATACCTTCATTTCTTATTGAGTGAATAATATTCCAGTCTGTTTTCTTCTGTCAGACCTTGTTTTTTTCCTTTTCTACTCTACCCATTGTTACCGTTGATAAACTTTCAAGTACCATTGTTGGTGCGGCCTTTCATCCCTTACCCTTGTGGTGTTCCTTCAATACCATAACTGATATTTTTCTTTCCTGTCTAGCCTGTTAGGATTGGTTTTAGTAAGGTGTTTATGTTTTCTCTCTTACATATCACTGTCCTGATACAATTATGACTTTTTTGAACAGTGTTTGACTTATTTGTTCTGACTGGTTATACTGTTGGCCTATGGTGTCTCTCTATCAAGATGTTGGATATGAAAGGTACTTCAGGTTTTAAGCATTGTGCTTCATGTAATGGCAAGTTACCTAATAGTGATTCTCATGATGATTGTGTATACTGTTTGGGAGTGCCACACCTTTTGGTGCAGCCTCCTAGTGACATTTGTGAGACTTTCAGTCAACGCACTCTTAACGAGCTCAAAAATAAACTAATACTGAAAGGGTTACTTAAGTCTACCTTTTCAGAGGCCATTTCTGCGATGGAGGTCTCAACCCCTCCTACTAAAGACAAAAATAGATCCCAATTGTTTCCCTCCTCACCCATCGGGTGATCAGGGTAAGCCTGTCAAATCAAAGTTCCAAAAGTTGTCTTCGGATCATAAATCTGCCTCTATGGCTCCATCTTCCTCAGTGCCGACCATCTCGAAACCTTCGATACCGGCATCAGTTTCGGCACTGATCCTGCCTCTGGCACAGATTATAGACCTTAACACACCTATTCTGACTTCAGCACCTGTGGCCACTTCAGCTCAGGGCACACCTTCGATACCTTCATCAGTTATGATTTTGGAACAGACTGTTTCAGCTCCAAGTGCAACTTCAGCACTGAGCATTTTACCGACAAAACTGGATTTGACCCCATTACTCCCAGTCTCAAAACTTGGGACTTCGGTGCTGGCAGACCTTGCACCACGGACCTGATACTCGCCTTCTGTAGATCCATTTCTAGGCCAGGTGTATAGCTATAGCCTGTTAATTGAATGCCCTGACTTCCTATTCGGATTATCTACTAGATCCACTAGCAGCCTGTCCGAAAACGATGTGGTGAGTCTTGTAGACCAGCTGTTGGTAGCCAGGGGGATACCCACACTTTCTAAGACCCATCTGCCTGCAGAACTTGGGTTGGTTTCTCCATGGACTTCGTCTTACACTCTTCCTTCAATCTTTTCGGTTCTGAAGCCTTCTGCTCTAACATCCTTCTCGGAACCCATTACCTCAGCACCTATAGTGCACCTCACTCCGGCTCCAGGTTTGTCACTTTGGTCTTTGGTTCCTGCGGAACCGGTCCTTCCTCAATCTGGGGATTGGGGGCACGGAGCTGTGTTTCTCCTCAGTTCCATCCTCAGTGCCGATAGCCACATCTGCACTGATCCTGCTTGAGGCTCCATCCGTGGGAGCAGGTTCGTTGGAGCCGGGTGAGACCCCAGTCCCGAGGTTGTCTTTCTCAGTTCCGGGCTCCCATCCATCTTCGGGCAGACCTGCTTTCCATGCGATGGAGAGGGCTCTCAATTCTGGAAGCACTCCTTTGATGTCAGAACCCCAGTTTTCACCCCCTGGGCTACAGCTACCACAGACTACCCCCCGGGACACCAGGCAGAGAAGTTGCAGGACACCCCTGTTTAGGGTACCCATTCTTCCGAGTCCTCCTCAGAGACCCCAACTGAGGAGCCCCCTCAAAAGAAGACGTGCAAGAGGAAGCACATGTACTCAACCCAAGGAGTCCTTAATGGACGACATGGATAACAATGATGGTGAAGGGTCCCCTCTGTCACCTCCTGATGATATCTCCTTCAGAGACATCCTGGAAATGCTAAAGCAGAGAGGTGACTGGAAGCCCTCCAACCCTTCATTTGAGAAGTCTGTGTTCCTGTAGGCTTTTTGCACCTGGCCTTCTACCACTTGGGTGACCCCACCTGCAGACTAGCTCATCCAGCTTGTCATGCAGCTTGCTTGGAAGAACCCTGATTCCACTGAGGCGATCCCTTGGAGACCTGACAAAATTCTTTCCCCTCCCGAGGAGAACCCGCATTGGTTCAAAGGGTTACCAGCTGATGCTATGGTGGTGGCGGCAGCCAAGACAAAGGACTTGGCTGAGGAAAGTCCCACTGTCCACCCACCCAACAGGGACTCCTGGGTGGTGGACGGACTTGAGAATTGAGTTTTTGCATCAGGGACCTTTGCTATATGGTCCCTGAAATATTTGGCACATTTTATGAGGCTCCAGAGGGACTTGATCTCCAAACTCTCTGGGACAGTCGCAGGACAGTTGTCTGATGAGGTCAGGGTCAAAGTGGCCTCACAGCTCACAGTCCTGCAATTGATGTCCAACTTGCCCATGAGGTTGCTTTCACATGCAACCAAAGGGGTGGCAAGAGCATCAGGTTCAGGCATTGTCATGCGGCTTCATGCCTGGATGTGTATCTCTGATCTCCTGGACCCCTTTAAGTCTTCCTTTTTGAATGCTCCCATCAAAGAATCAGCCATTTTTGGCTCCAAAGTGAAGGACATGCTAACCAGGTGCGAGCAAGATGGAAAGACCCTGTCTGCCATAAGCCTATGGTTTTCCAGTCCTCAACATATCTTCTCCAGGAATCAGACGAGTGGGAAAATGTGGCACAAAAAATCTCAGGGTCCTTTCCGTGCCACACATGGTGATGATACCCCCAGGGGCAGAGGGGGTAGCAATTCCGGAAGACACCACTACAGAGGTAGAGGGGTCCTCATAACCAATTCTCCAAGGATTCCTTCTCTGGACAGCTTTATCAATGCTCCTCAGGAGCAGCCCGATTGCTTACCTCTGGAAGCAGTCGGGGGTTGTTTCTCTCTGCACCAAGCTGTCTGGCAATCTATTACCACTGATCATTGGGTGCAGAGTATCATCACCAGAGGATACACCATTCTCCTTTCTTTTCAATCAGATATTCCGAGAAAGCTTCTCAACATTCCACCCAGTCAAAGTTCAGGAGAGGCTTCAGAGATAATAAGTTCTTTAGGCCCTGGGTTCTATGGCAGCTTCGATTCCAATAGTGCCTCTAGCGAAGCTACATATGCGGATCTTGCAATGGCTCCTTCTTTTTCAATGGTTCCCCAACTATCACCCCCTTTATTACAAGATTCGAATAACCAGCTCCTACAAACAGGACCTTCTTTAGTGGATGAGGCCAGACGCAGAACTTTAGAGTCGCCCATTTCAATCCCCTCAGCCCAGAGCCATTGTGACCATGGATGCTTCCCTGATCGGGTAGGGGGCCATTTCCAGGGGAAGACAGTCCAAGGCACATGGTCCACCTCAGAGGCCCACCTGCATATCAATGTTCTGGAACTGAGAGCAGTGCTGTTAGCATTCCAGGCCTTTCATTTGGTTCTCCCTTCTTGAACAATAACAATTCAGTCAGACAATATGTCAGTGGTCTGGTATATCAACAAGCAAGGAGGAACCAAGTCCTACCCCCTGTGTCGAGAACCCATGAAAATTTGACAGTGGGCAATAGCTTCCAACCGCTTTCTGATAGCAATGCATATCCTTGGGAGCTCCAACGTAATTGTGGACAAACCGAGCAGATGCATTCTCCTGCCTCACGAGTGGTCCCTCAACCCAGAGGTGGTGACAGAAATCTTCAGCCACTGGGGCCAGCCTTGCTGCGATCTTTTCACCTCTCCTTCGAACAACAAATGCAGCAGCTATTTTGCCCTTCATCCCCCAGAGGGGGAGTCCCTGAGGGATGCTCTAATACACAACTGGCCCATGGGACTTCATTATGCCTATCCTCCCTTCCCCTGATTCCACAATTTCTAAAGAAAGCTATTCAGTTGAGATGCAAGGTGATCCTCATAGCTCCATTCTGGCCTCAACAAGTTTGGTTCCCCTTCCTTCGCCTCACCTAGTATACCTGCCGTGGATTCTGGACCCTCTTCTAGATCTGATTACTCACTCCCAAGGGTTGAGCCTCCCAAATCTGTCCAGTCTCAAGCTGACAACTTGGTTTCTCCACTTCCATTAGTTGCCAGGCAACCTAATCTCTCCTCGACTGTTCAAGACATCATTCTGGCCTCTCATAAACCATCCACCAGAAAACTATATCAGGATAAATGGAAAAGGTTCTCCGTCTGGTCTAAGGGTAACATGCTAGACCCTTATTTGGCTCTAATAACTGTGGTACTTCAATATTTGGCTAAGTTTTTTGATAATAGAGCCTCTGCCTCTACTGTACGAGTACACTTAGTGGCAATTTCTAATTTCCACAGTGGTATAGATGGCACCCCTCTTATCTCTTTATGCCTATACAAGGCCTTCTTCAAGGCAACCTCTCATATCAGGCCTCCTGTCAGACAGCCTGTGGAATCATGGAACCTCACTTTAGTCCTTCAGTCTTTGAGTCAAAAACCTTTTGAACCCGCTGCGAAGTGTGACCTAAAGTTTTTTTTATTGGAAATGTTTGTTCTTGGTAGCCATCATGTCTGCCAGAAGGGTCTCGGAGCTACAGGCATTGTGTATCAAGAGGACCTATCTAGTCAAAGATATCTGGTATAAAGACAAAGTATCACTTCGGACGAATCCATCCTTCCTTCCCAAAGTTGTTTCTGAATTCTCCATTAACCAGACCAATTACCTACCAGTGTTATTTCTAAATTTTTCCAATAGAGGAGAGTACTGCCTTCACTCCTTGGATGTGCATAGGCAACTAAGGTTTTACCCAGACAGGACTAAACCTATCCGTAAGTCTGAACAGCTTTTCATCTCCTTTTCTGGGCCCAGAATGGGAGATGTTCTTTTCAAGGATACATTATCAAAATGGCTAAGGAAATGCATACATTTCATCTAGTGCTTAAGTAAGGAAACTATGCCAAAAGTTAAAGCTCAGTCCACTAGATCTATGGCAACATCTGTAGCTTTCCATTCCAGGGCTTCCATGGATGAAATCTGCTACTTGGGCTAAGCCTCATATCTTTATCAATCATTACAAATTGGAGTTGGTCTCTAGAGGGAGTGCTACCTTTGGCTCAATGGTACTCAGGAATTTTCTTCCATAAGGGCTGCCCATGGACCTCAAGGTAGCTTGGGATTCTATCCTATCAGTGATGAATAGAAAGAAGATTAACAACATCATTTAAAGAAGTTATGTCTTACCATAATGTTCCATCTGTGTTGTTCATCTTCTTTCATTCATCACTTTCCACCATCCTTCCCCCTCCAGAGGCTCCTGGTGGGTGCTTTGGGTCCAAGTGGTGTCCTAGGGTATTTGTGCAGAAGTGGCCTTGGCTTCACTTCTCTTTCTCTAGCAAACTTGATCTGAGGTAACAGGGAGAAGGGCATTCTGGGTAGAAACTTAGTTGAGAATTTTTTTGCTGGCACGACCTTGTTAAAAGGGCCAACTCAGTTCTGAAGGCTAGGAACCGAACCCATCAGTGATGAATGAAAGAAGGTGAACAACACAGATGGAACATTATGGTAAGACATAACTTCTTTTTTTTTGGATATTGTGGCATATTTTAAGGCTAAAATCATTGCATTTTATAACCCTTGGGTCATCCATACTTTAAAACTCTCTGCCAATCCACTTTATATTTATTCATTTCATCATGCCTTTGGCTAACCAGAGCCTTACATAAAGTGCACACAATCCCATTCCTTGAGTACAATTCCCCTCTTGTTTCAATAATCCCATTAATCCAAAATTGCCAGTCCTACTGCTTCATTGTCAGCAACTTTAGTTTATTAGTGTACTAAGCAGCTGCTGAAAAGTTCTAAATTCTTTTTCAAAACTATATGGCTGTGTAAACTTTCCTTATCTGAATGGTTGACAGCTTGTACCAATGCCTCCCAGTACATTAATCCTGAGCATCATTGCAGTGATCTTCATATTTTGGAAAGCTAAGTTCCCCAGAGCTCTGATATTCCTAAAATTGACAATTCATACATCCCCTTGTGTGCTTGTTTCATTCACTGCCCATGTGTACCTCTCAATGTATTCTTTTTAAATTGAGTCTCTCTTTTCTCCCTAATCCTTTCACATACAATCTTTGCAGTCCACAAAGATCAACTAAAAAGAAGTGAGTTCAATATGATCTTATAATCCCTAGGTCTGACTGCTGTATTGTAAAGTTCAAAGTCAAGCACACCTAAGCCCCCAATCACTGAAGGTAAAGTCAAAGTTTTCTGTTCATTCTAGATTTTTCCTGGCCTAAATAAACACAGTGATATCATTCTTCATCATAGAAAAAAGTAAGGGAGGAGAAATGGGTAAACCCTGTGTAGCATGTAATTACAAAGACAAGACAAACTATGACAACATCTGCATCCTTTGAATGAAGTGCAGATGTATTCCATTCCATTTAAAAAATCCTTACATTTTAACAAAATATCCTGTATGTTAACTCTTCTGAGGCAGCTACAATATTAGCTAATTTTATTCTCAAGTAAGTCCCAAGCTTGTTAAAAGAAGAGTTAGCGGCTTATTTGCTAACATATTCAGTAAGCAGGGAATTTTTTTTACAGTGGAGCAGTGGGTAGCATTGCTGCCTCACAACAAGATGTTCTCTGGTTTGATTCTCGACTGGAATGCCTTCTGTGTGGAGTCTGCATTTTCTGCCTCAGACATTTCAAGAAGTGTGTAAACCTCAACTAACTTGGAGTGAGGTATGTAGTTAATGTTAACTGCTTGTGTTTTAACACCAAACACAAGCAGATTTCTGGAACTGGTAGAAACAAAATCCAGTAATAGAAGAACAACCAGCTGGCCAGCTAATCAGCAGATCACAGGAACTTTAAAAACACTTTTATTTAACCAAAATACTTTCATCTACTTACAAAGACATCATCAGAACTGTGACTTTCAACTAAAACTCCCTTTTGAACTACATGAACTAAGACACACCCCCACAATGCTCAGTCAAAAAGGATGACATCACCACTACTTTATGGTGCAGCGGTTAGCATTGCCGCCTCACAGCAAGAAGTTCTCCGGTTCGATCCTTGACTGGGGTACCTTCTGTACAGAGTCTGCATGTCCTCCCTGTGGTCGCATGGGTTTCCTCCGAGTACTCCAGTTTCCTCCCACATCCCAAAGACATGCTGTAGGTGGATTGGACACTCTAAATTGGCCCGAGGCATGAGTGCATGCATGTGTGTGCCTTCTGTGGAAGGTCGGGTGCCGGGCTGGCAACTTGACACCATAAAAATTCCACTGCAAATCATGAGCGGACAGGTGATCCGCTGTGGTGACCCCTAACCAGGAAAAGCCAAAAGAAGAAGCAGACTGGGGATATGATTCTAACTAAATGTTGCATGTGCCCTTTAAGAAACTAGTGGTGGTGTCATCCTTTTTGATGATGCATTTCTTTTTCCAACACTTGATATGAATTCATTGTTCACTGTTATTCCTAATGATGCTGGTGTTGATAATTAGTCAGTTTCATACTTCACATACTGATTTTTCCACCACTAAGGCTAAATTATTGTGTTCCTTGATTGAGATTATACTTGAGAATAATGTTTTTATTTTTGAGAACAACTTTTATTTAGAGAAAACTGGTGCTGCTGTGGGCACTGCATGTGTTAACAGCTATGCCAACTTGGTCCTTGCAAACTGGGAAAATAGTCTGGTCTTGAATGGTAAAACATTTTCTTCTTCTATTGGATTTTATAGGCATTTTGTGGATGACATATTTATTGTGTGGAAAGATAATGAACAAGAGTTTAAGGCATTTGTTGGCTTTCTGCACAACACAACTGAATTTTTGAGGTTTAGCTATAAAGTTTCTAGAGAATCTCTGGAGTTCTTAGATATCTCTGTATGCAGACAAGATCTACATGATATTTCAACACGTATATACAAGAAACCCTGTAAAAGGAACACTCTGTTACTGAGTAGTAGTATGCATCCATGTCATGTTATGTGGAATATCTTCAAAGGCCAGTTTTTAGGAGTAATGAGGTTATATAACAAAGATGATGATCTGCAGTTAGCCTTTGAACAATTAAAAAGAGATTTTGAGGAGAGAATTTATAGTCAATCTATTGTAGAAGAATGTGCCACTACAACCTTAGCCCTTAGAAGCACTAAAGGTAAACCTTATTTTTCAAGGAGAACTGAACGTAGACATGATAATTCTACACCTTCACAGCATTGTGTTACCAATAGACCCATGTTCACATACTCCAGTGATGCTGGGCTAGTTTGCGATGTGCTGTGGGAGAATTGGCTTATTTTACAAGCAGATATGAGGTTAGACAGATCATTGACTCTGATCCAATGTTCTATTTTACTAATAATTTGTCCCTAAAAAGACAATTATGTTATAGGAACTACAACACCTCTGTGATACCTGAGTCAGAAAGGAAGGGGACCTTTAGATGCCATAATTATAAGGCTTGTGATTACATCTTTGCATGCATCTCATTTCATAAGTTCATAGGTTGGCACTAGGCTATCGGCCCTAGGGCCTATGCAAGCCTAGCCATAAAAATTCCCTGGATATTTCTTCCCACAATATTTACTTCCCTGGACCCCTGTCTAGCAGGGCAACTGATGTGATCCCAGGGTGAATTTCCTATCCCCCATCCAATTGTCAAGGTTACTTTTGAAGAGGGCCAAGGAGGTGCTCTGCTTGACATGTATGGGCAGTCTATTCCAGAGTATGGGGAGTCATTGGGTCAGGAACCTATCCCACCAGCAAGTTTTGTTAATTGTGATGACAAGGTTTAGATCCCTGGAGTCTGTGGCTCTGAGGGATTGGGATTTCTTTAAGTGGAGCATGTCTAACAGCTCAGGGTTTGACATGGCCTTGTATATTAAGCAGAGATCACCTCTGAGTGGACGATATGCCACAGAGTATAGCTGCAGTTTTTTTTAGACAGCCAGCAAGGGCATTTGCTTTAGGCTTGTGATTCTTTTAGTGAGGTATTTCTGCGGCCTTTCCAGCTGTTGCAGATGTCTTGTGAGGTACATACCAAACAGGGCATTGTACTCTATAATGGTCTAATGAGGGATGAGTACAGTGGGACAATGACCTCCTTTTTTCTGGATGAAAAGCCCTTAGTGGTGAGGTGTGCCACATAGAAGGATTTCCTGACTGTTGTGGTGATGTGGTTATTGAAGGTGAGACCACTGTCCACCTGTGTCCCTAAATCTCTCATCACACTTTCAGTGTTTAGTGTACTGCCTCCTATGTGGTAACTCATGGGTACATGTTTTTTCCCAAAGGGGATAACTATACATTTCTTGGCATTAAGCTTGAGCCCATGGCTCTGGCACCAAGCATCTGTTCCTGTAAGGCCCTTTTGTAGAATATCCACATCATTTGGGGATTCAGAAATGGCTCCCAGTTTTCAGTCATTTGCAATCTTTGTTAGCCAGAGTCCTTTAATGTTGGCCTGTACTTCAGAGAAGTAGATGCCAAACAAGAGCAGTCCCAGGACTGAACCCTGAGGTACTCCACTTGTCACTTGTCTGGAGCTGGATTTGGAGTCGGCTACTTTTACAGTGTGGGTTCTGCCAGTAAGCCAGTTGGCAACCCATCTAGTGACGTATGGATTTATGCCCTGCTTAGTAAGTTTATCTATGATTCCAGAGTGGGGGTGGTGTCAAAGGCCTTGGCGAGGTCCAGATAGGCTGTGTGGACTGCCTTACCCTTGTCCACAGCTCTTGAGACTGATTTGAAGAAGTTAGTCAGGTTCAGGAGACAAGATCGGCCCTTCACAAACCCAAACTGGATGGGGTCCAGTGTTTAAAGGTTGCCAATGTCTTTGTTTATAAGTTCCATGATAATGCGTTCCATGCCCTTGCAGATCAGGCTCATCAGACTGATGGGATGGTAGTTCCTGGGATCCAAGGTGGATCCCCCCTTGTGGAGTGGGTTAACTGTAGATGTGCACCACTCAGTGGGCATGAAGCCTGAGGTGAGGCTATGATTAAACATGACACTTAGGTGAGGTGCCATTTCATTTTGTAGTTCATGTAGTACACAGCCCAGGATGTCATCTGGTTCCATGGATGCTGTATTCTTAGCTTTGGAGAGTGTGGTTTCTACCTGTGTGGCCATGATTACCGGAATTTGGCAATCTTTTGGTATTGAGATGGGCCCTTTAGGGATGAGAGGGGGGTAAATTTGGCACTAAATCGATCTGCCAGGATATTGGCAATATCCTTGGGATCAGTATATTTAATGCCATTCTGTTGTAGCTCACAGCAGATCTGAGCATTGCCATTTAGATTCTTGACATAACTATAGAATGTCTTGTGGTTGTCTTTGGAATCCTTGGCAATTTTATTTTTGTAACTAGCTTTGGAGGATTTTATGAGGGATCTCAGCTTCTTACTGAGGCTGGTAAGGGAGTTTTTTGCATCCTGGGATTTTCCCCTTTTCTGCAACAGTTTCTTCCTTCCGTTGTATAGTTTGTTTATGGCAAGGGACCACCAGATTGGCTTCCTTTTTCTGGAGGTGAGCGTCTTAGTTTTATTTGAGATGGCACAATTCATGCACAAGTGGATGTGCTCGTACAGTGCCTTAGTGTAGGATTCAGCAGTCGAACTTTCAGCTCCCGTCTACATGGGTGTCATGAAGTTTGTCACTTCTGACTTGAGTAGCATGAAGTTGGCTTTGGAAAAGTTTCCTTACTAGGGGTTGGGTGTGGGATGCGGATGTCAAGGGTGTAGCTTATGGTCATACCTGACCAATGAGGGGGTGACCACTGGTGTGGAGCATCTATCTCCCATGTTGGTAATGAACAGGTCTAGAATATTGGAGCCCCTGGTGGGACAATGGATTAGTTGATCCAGGGCGTTGGAATTTATGAATTCCAAGAACCGTTGGGAAAAGGTGTTCGTACCTGAGTAGTTTTCCCAGTTAATGGCGGGGTAGTTGAAATCACCCAGTATTAGAGTGTTTGGTTGTATCTTAATATTTTCCAGTATGTTTAGAAAGGTGGGGTGAGAATCTTGGGGCATGATGGGGGATGTGTAGCAAGCTACAATTTGGATTGCAGTCTTACCTAGTGTTAGTTGCACCTGGAGAATTTCAGATGCATTGTGTTGGGCAACTAGCCTGGAGGTGTGAATATTTACAAATAATATTTCTGGTGTCACCATCAATTTAGACTTTTATGCTGACTGTAAAATCAAGGACCTTGTTTATTTTACTACCTATTGCACATGCAGTGCCTTTTATATTGGGAAGACCAATAGGTTGTTTAAGGATAGGATTTTGGAACACTTGAATAATATAGCTAGATGTAAAAACACTAGTGCTTTAGCTATGCAAGTTATTTTGAAAGGAACTAGCCTTTACTTCAAGTTTTTTGTGTTAGAGTTAATGAGTTGCAATCCTAGGGAATTTGATAAGAAGAACAGAACTGAAGTAGGTGAACACAGATGTTTTTTACTGCTGAAAGCATATGTTGAACTAGGTTTAAATGAGAGTGCCTCCCTTAAACTTGTTTTAAAGAAAAGACCATTGTGGCACTGATAGGTCTTGATACATACTTTTATGTGATTTTGTGTGCTTTGTTCCTTGTTCAAACTGGTGTGTGTGGTATTCTCTTTCTATGTCTTATACAAGAGAATTTGATACAAATGTTTATGTAGCTTGTGTTTCTGATTTAATTTTCAGTTGAATATTACTTTGTTTCTCTCTTTCTGCTGCATGTATACAACTGTATGTGTAGTTTTAATAGGTCTAAATGTGTGTGATGTTTTTAGTGAGCGTGCAGAGCTTATGCATGACATTTATTAGTATTTTTATTTTTTTTACATCTGTACATTCAAGCAAGTTCCTGATATTCTTTCTGCTTCTACATTTAGTGCATTTATCAGTACTTATGGTCAGATTTGAAGCAACATACAGAGACAGCTTGATTTTTTTTTTATGATTTATTACTATGCTTGGAATAAGTTTAACAAATCTATATATTTGTTTATGTAAATATTGTGTTTGTTGCTATCTCTTTAATTGACTGGGAGTTTTCTTTATTAATTTCATCACGACTGCTGAACTCTCTGTGAATGGTTGACTTTTTGTTTCAAATAGTACCTAGACTTTGTGTTCTGTCATGGTCTGCTGAAGCAGATGTTACTTTGTGAAAGCATTTACCTTCTGTTTTTAATAAAGTTACTTCAATATATAGTGATTTAAAACCGTGTTTGAGAGGAGTTTTTGTCACTGTTTTGGATCTGACTGCTACATTTACATGAACATTAACCAAGTGGTCTACTTTTCTTTTCTCACTAAATAGGCTGTAAGAATGTGTGTGTGTGTGTGTGTGTGTGTGTGTGTGTGTGTGTGTGTGTGTGTGTGTGTGTGTGTGTGTGTATGTATGGTATGCAAGAACAATCATGGCAGGACTACCCACCCGGCAGTGTGAGCATTGGGTCTAGATGATTTTCAGTGTTGAGGTGACACTCTGAACTGATGTGTAAAAAAGGGAAAAAGGGGTTGTGGATGGACAGATGAATGGATTAAAGGTAGTTTAATCTGGGGCATAAACTGTGTCATCCTGATATATCATTCATGGGAGAAATTTTCGTAATCTGTTTTTGAAGTACCTGCTTTTTAGGAAGAAGGGGAGTGAACATAATCAGCCAGACATACAACGCTATTAATAAACTTATTCTTCCCCATTATGTATATTTCCAAAGGCAGTCCATCTGTATCATGGGAATTTTCTTTTCTTTTCTTTCTTTTTTTTTTTTTTCAAAATCCACTCCACTTTCTTCTTTGCAATTTCTTCTACCAAAGTAGATGCTTGGTCCAAGTTTATTCTGGAGATTTCTAGGATTCTGTTAAAGGGCAGTTAAATTCCTGGTCAGAAATGTCACCTTTGTATAACCCTTCACTGTATGACACAAAATTATTTTTAAGTATTTCTTTTGTGCTGTTAAGAAATCAGCCACTTACTTAATCCTTAATTGTGGATACTTTAATTTTTACTACTTGCTGATTAAGCCTTAGAGCTAAAACATTTCTGATTAATAGGGCTAGTTTCAAAATTCCTCAGTCTGAGACATTATTTTATTCGATCTTCTCTGTAATAAATCATCTCGTTAAGTTTTGCTCTCACATCTTACATTTTTTGAAATCTACCGAGCTCCTAGTTAATCACCCTATGCTGAACCTCCAGTAGTTCACTGTGATCATTTTTCAGTGTATAGCCAATGTTTCTCATCCTATCACTAATGTAGTATTTCAGTAAGCTTACCATGTCTATTGTAAACTTGTCACAAATTTTAGGTTAAACAGCTACATTATAAAGTGGCAAACCCTGCCATTCACTGAAAAATGTTTCTGATTTCTCAAGAAGCAGGTGTCTCTCACTAAAATATGAATTGAATCACCTGTTTTCAAAAAAACTGTTTATATCTATTTTCAATACTGGGGGTATGGTCTGAAACTGCTGTTGTATATTTATCTAGTTCAACTGCCATGTAAGAGTGTTTCTTAGAGATTAATATTTTGTTCATTCTGTAAAATGAGTGAAAAGAGTAAGAGTAAAAATGGTGCATAGGTAACGGCAATTTTAGTGCTTCACCTTGCATCAGATTAAAGTAATTATATTGGTTTATGATCTTACTTATTGCTGGTGGCTTGGAGCTTCAGGGACCACAGTGTACTTCCCTAATGGAGAAAAACCTGTTCCAATTCCTATCCTCACTGCTATCCCATCTTTTGAAGTTACCCATCCTCTCATTATGTTTATCAAGCCATTTTGGTTAGTACTTGGAGGACTGCAGTGTCCACCAGCCCAGTCCATGTGGTATGTGCAAGCAATGTGTAAATATAAATATAAAATAAGGGGCTATTATGTCAGTTTAAAATAAGTAAAAATATTAGTAGTTCTGGCTATTTTAATTGCAGGACTTGGGGGGGGGGGTTATTTAGCCTTTTATCAAAAATGTCCATCATTGGTGAAACAGAAACATGTCTCTGTAAGTGCATTCAAGCACACTTGTATAGTATCCCCAAAAGAAATGTTACTACTACCTTTTATAAGCATACAGATAAGTACACAGAAGATTTTTTTTTTTATTTTGTGTACTTGAAAAGGTGGATGCCAATCTGTTGGGGGGGGGCATGGATCAAACTTTTAGAAGTGTGTAAAGTATGGTGAAAGTTGAAACTCAATGCTGATCCCCCTTCTGGTCTTAAAAGGTTCATAGGTAACCACCAGGATCTTTATAAGCATAGTCATGCAACCCAACCCAAGTAACATGGGCATCTATTTGGAGAGGTATTTTAGTTAGGAAGTTGCTAAAGGTTTAGCTGGGAAATAAGTTACGTAGGTAATATTTACAGTTGGCTTCTTGTCTATCAGAGATATGGAAGTCAGACCAGGGATGAATTTTCAATTTCCCATTCCAATGGTTAAGGTAATGTTTGAATAAGGATAGAGATAGAGTCTGCTTCACATGGATGTGGAGCCTATTTCAGAGTGTGGGGATCCTCTGAGACACATAGCTGTCTCACCAGCATGTTCTATTTATGTTGGAAACAAAGTTTAAATCATTGGATCTTGTGTTTCTGGCACTATTTGTTTTTTGGATGTGCAAAAGGTCCATCAGAGCTGGATCTGAGGATGCCTTATATGTCAGGCATAATTTGACTCTCGATAACCTGTAGAACACTGACTATACAGATAGGGCTGTAAGTCAATCTGTATAGGATAGTATGTTAATACCCTGAATTTTCTTGCTGAGGAACCTCGTAGGAGTTCCATCTGTTGCATATAACCGGTCAGGTACATGCCAAAGAGGGCATTGCACTCAGTGATGGGTCTGGTAAGGACTGAGTAAAGTGGTACTATAACTTTCTTGGAACTGGATAGCATACCCTTACTTATAAGCTGGGCAACATAGAATGATTTTCTTTCTACCTTGACTATGTGTTGGCCAGAGGCCAGATTACTGTCTGCATATGTTCACAAATCCCTAACTACTCGGTCAATGCTTATGGGTGTCTTATTGATGGAGAAGTTAACCTTGCTGGATGTTTTCTCGAAAGGTACTATAATATTCTTAGTGATATTGAATTTTAATCTGTGGCTTTGGCATCCATCATTTGTTTGTGTTAGACCCTCTTGCAAGATCTTGGTGCTATAGGGGGAATCTCTAATAGCTTCCAGTCTGCAGTCATCTGCAAACTTGGTGAGACAGAGGTCTAGGTAGGCAGTATGCACCATTTAAGCAGTAACCCATGGCTGGGTGTGGGTAATGCTCAATTTATCCAAGGTTGGTGTGGTTTGGTCATGAGGGTGAAACCCGAGTGACCAAACAAAGCCAACTGTGAGTAAATCCAGCATTGCCCACACCCAGCTGTGGGTTACTGCTATTACGCAATGATATTATTTAAGAAAAAAATGCTTACTTTTCTTAAATAATGTCTTTGTATAATGCGTCTGTGCTGCCCTTCCACATTTTGAAGGTATCCTGGGGCTTTTTTGATATACTGCGCATGTGTATGGGACTTGTGTTCCCATGGTTACGCAGTACATCAGTGCTTTGCAAAGGTTGAGACAGAGAAAGGAAGATCACCATTGCTGCTTCTTTTTCTTTTTTTTTTAATTGAATATAAAAAGGAATCAGAGAGACTTTTTAAGTTGGGGAGAGTTGGGACAGACAAAATAAAAGGATAATCAGGTAAGTTTTTTAAGTTTTGCAGAATGTACCTGATTATCCTTTTATTTTTGTCGGCGCCATCTCCCTCATTTACTTCAAGTCTTCTGGTTTCTTTTTGTATTTAAAAAAAGAAGGAAAAGTAAAAAATTATGAGATATGAAAACGGGAAAAAGTCCAGGTGACTGGACCTTTTTCCATTAATAGACTCTCAGATTTACAAAGGGCATGCTGGTTGGGCTGGCCAATCAGCGTGCTCAGTTTTGAATATTAATGGCCGGTCATTGTGTAATTTTCCTTTATCCATTTTCCTTGTGGAACCTCTTAAAGAAGTCTACCAGGTTAAGTGAGACAGGTTAGCAGATGGGGGGTATAGTTCATGTGAAGAGGATAAGAACCTTGAAGGGATTGGTGAGTTGAGGTATGGTTCTGCTAAACCTTACTTTTCTCATTATGTTGAATCCATTGATGCACACAGAGAAGCCTCTAGTTCCAATGTCACAAAAGTTCCGATGTTTTTTACCACTGATATGAAACCAATTATGGATATTATAAGGAGGAACTGGCGGGTATTGACTACAGATCCCATGGTGAAGGAAGTGGTAGGGGAGAACCCCTGTTTTATGTTTAAGAACAAATGTAATTTGAAAAGAATGTTATGTTATTCTGGAGATAGGGCTAGACAATCTGAGAGTATGCTAGGCATCAAACCCTGTGGGAGTTGTAATTTCTGTAGTTACTTAGATACTACAGGAATCTTTATCCACCCTGACACTGGTCAACAGCTTCATTTTGATGTAGAAGCAAATTGTAAGACCTTATGTAGTTTATTTGGCCAGGTGCCTGAACTGTGGGTCGTTTTATATCGGTAAAAGGGACAAATCATTTAAGGATAGAATCAGGGAGCATACCTACAACATCAGAGTTAGAACTACCACCAGCACTCTATCTAAACAAGTTTTGGCTCAGGGTGATAACCACACCTTCAGGTTGTTGGTGGTGGATCTGGACAAGCTTACAGTTAGAGAAGAGGACATATGTAACTTGACAGAGAGTAAGGAGCTCAATTGGATTTTAAGGCTCAGAGCAGACTGAGGGATGGGTCTGAATAAGAGGGCTTCCATCAAGCCCATATTAAAGTCTAGGAAGTTAATTACAAAGTATCCCTGAAATGGTATAAATGCATTTCATAGCCTCTATGTATATGCCTCAGATGTTTTTAGTTGTTTTGTTTTTTTTTTTATTTTTGAAATATATATATATATATATATATATATATATATATATATATATATATATATACATACACTTTATATATTTACATTTTTATATCACATTTTTATATCTAAGTGTTATAATGTATAAAATTGCACTTTAAATTAGTTCATTGTTACTGTTTAGTATAAGCTGATTGGTTTATGAATACTATTTAAATGGTTGCAGATCAGTATCTGTTTGTTGGTCTGAAGAAGCTCCTATGTGAAAGCGCTTACCTATTCTGAAATAAAAGGATTTTATTTATTTGTGGCGGATTTATTACATGAATTCCATGGTTCATGGACTGTTCTGATACTGATTTTATACTTGAGATACTTTAATGTTTGAATTATATTTTTAGTTTGTATTTAATCAGGGGTGGCTCATGCTACTGGACTGCAGGACTGCAGCACCCCCCCACCCCCAGCTATGAAAGAAAAGAAAAAAACAAAATAAAAAAAAGAAAAACAAAATAAAAAAACAGTAGCAAGTCCCAGAATTCTGCGCATGTGTGTTCGGTGCTCCCAGAACTCCACGCATGTGTGCAGGAATCCAGACTGGTTAAACAGCAATCCAGATTAGGAAGAAGGCATCAGACTACAGAGATGCCCAGAAGTCTATGCGGTTACAACTACATAAACTGGAAGGGGATCAGACTGCAATGTCTGCAGGCTGAATAGCTGCTCTCATGAGCTGGGCTGGGACTGTGAAGCTGCTGCAGGAAGAGATTTTAAAGCTGACAAGCAGACTCCAAATGCAGGTACGTAGTGGTGTGTGTGTGTAATGCCCTAGTTTAATATACCTGGTGGCTAGAGAGAAACTCAGGAAATATACCAAGTGGCTAGAGAATAACCCAGACTCAAACCCTGTACCTTGGATGCAGGTAGCAAGATCCTGAATTCCCTACCCACCACCATTTGTGAAAATATTTCAGATTTTTGCCTCATATTTTTGTTCTGTTCCTTATAAAATCTGTGGTTTTCTGGATTTTGAATTCACTAAATAATGACAGGAATTTGAATTTCACACTTCATATTCTTCAGAAAGTACATGGTAACAGAAAACCTTTTATTCTAGCAATTTTTCTAAGTTTATACGATCAATATTTGAAATTTGTCCCTATTTTGGAGCTATATTCCCCCATTATAGGTTTTGTCCAGGGTTTTTTGTGCTAAGAGGTTGAGAGCTATGATGAGAACTGAATTCACTGAATATGTTTGGGGGGTTGTAGTCCCTCATTGTTGGCTTTGTCCAGGTGTTTTGTGCTAAGAGGTTGAGAACTATGGAACTGAATTCCAAACTCTGAATGACAGGAATCCAAGAGTCCTTTACAAGTACGAGGGGAGCACAACTATACATAAACCAGCTTCTCAGTAATCTCACTTAAATATGGAGACTGAGGACTGGGCAGTATTCTTCCTCTCTGTATAGATCTGTTATGGATTATTTGAAGACAACAGTAGCTACAGCTAGTTTAAGTATAGATGGATAAAACTGCATTCTCAAGGAAAAAATAAATGCAACTATCAGAATCCAAATAACCCTTCACTGTTTTAACCCTAATCCTAACCTTAAAGGACCACTGTTGAAAGATAATTAAAACTGATATATATTTTTTTAACTTTTCCTTACGTTTGGCTCATTGCAAACCTGTATGTATCAGATAGGAGTCACTAGTAATTTTTTTCTGTTTGTACCCCTGACTGCCCTCTTGGGGGCAGACATCCTGATGAGAGTTAGTTTTCATCTAAAGAAAAATCATCCCCATAATACACTGTAAATCCATTCTATCTAAGATTACAGTTCCCATAGTTGGACTATCACATTACTGTTCCATTCACTTAGACTGGAAGAACAGACAAGAGCAGCTATTTTTCAGAGCCCTCACTAAAGGTATAATTCACTGTCATGCAGTGCCTGTTACAAATGTGTTTGCTGATTATGTGTTACACGTTCTGTGAAAAAAGCTTCCAGAAATTGCAGCTCTTTGCTGAGATAACAGCCTTTTTTAGACATTTAACTTTGATCTGCTTCAGTTTCTTCTAAAGTTACTCTTTCCATATTCCATCCCCCTGCTAGAAAGAGTATCATATTTCCACCCTGCAAGGTTTAGCTATTCAGTCAGCTTTGCATGACAATACATATCAAACTGATTTGCTTGCAGTCTGCCTGGTATATCAGTAAAAGTGTTCCTTCATCTCTCTCCTTATTCCTATCATCTGAATAGCACTTTTACAGTAAATCAAGTTACAAAAATGCTTTTAGCAGTCCTTGACATAAAGGTGTTTAAGTATTCCTCTCAACATGCCTGTAACATACACAGATAACAATTCATCTCGGCCACTAACAGATTGGGCTCTGTCTGCAAATAATACTCTGCTCATAAGGAATTGTAATATTTGCCTTACATAGAATTTCAGTCTTCTGCCTTGTTATCCCTTACGCATACTACTGATGTCTCCTTATATATGTGTCTACTACTGCTATTGTCTACACATATTTATTAGTGTTATGTTTATTTTTTTTAATCAACTTAAAATATTATTTCCTTCATGCTATGCAGTACCTACTGTCACTGTTGTGAACAGTGTGCATACTGTTCTTCCTCAGTCTCAATAATGTTGTCCATTACAAGCTGCCAGTACAAGTTTCTCTGTTCACTGATAACCGAAACTTCACACATTTCCTTAAGAAGCTAGATAAACCAGACTACCTCCAACAACGTTTCATACTACAGTCATTTTTTATGTACCCATGACTGTTGCATTTTTATAAATATATGAATATGCTTACACTAGGGATCAAGCTTGAAAGGCAAAGTGATGACAGCACTTAGGATCATACCTCTCAACTGTACCGGATACCTCATTTTTTACTAGTTTTGGGGTCCAAATAATGGGGTGTCATGAATTCCCGAGTGGCCCCATAATTCCCAATTTTCCGGCTTTTTGTTTTTTAATTTTCCGTGATTTTGCTGACATCATCACATGCAGAGGTGTGCACAATGACGTCAGCTTCGCAAGCTGATTGTCGGAATTCAGCTGAGGGCTCAAGTGGTGTGACTCACTGCGTTTGAATATGGTTGGTGCATGTGTTGCAGATGCAAACTTGCAGTTCTTCCAGAAATTTATCCAGACAGAGAGGGAGACGAGTTATAGGCTGACAGCAACAGATTTTTGTTTCTTAATTGTAGAGGGTAGATGGCATTGGCAGAGGCTTTAGTTTAGAAGGCAGGCAACCCCATCCTTAAGCCATTCATTTGTTTGAGTGCAGCAGGCAGCAGTTGGACCTGGAGCTGTGCGATCATGAAAAAATATTATTTCTACTTGTGTTCTTCCCCTGGCTCCTCCATCTCCTCCAGGTAAAGTAAAAATAAATATAAAAAGAAAAGGAATTAACTTGGAATCATGCATGACCTGCTGTTTATGGGGTAACTGTTTTTCACTCTCACCCTTTATTTGTACAAATGATTAGCAGTGTTTCTGTCTACATCCCGATCCAAACTGATTGGCTCATGATAAGCACTTTTTCTGGAGGGCGCATATTCGTAGCTTATTCTAGCACAACTTTGGAAATGTTTTTTTTTTTTTTTTTTTTTGTAGCAGTCTGTTTTGGAGACACTGTAGATATCAAGAAGCCAGATTTGCAAAATAAGTGTTAGGGCCTTAGAAAGTAAATTACTAACGTCATCCTTCTTTTACGTTTTTTTATTTTGTCATCACGTCTTGACAGTTTTCTATATAAATGAATAATAGATTTTTTTTAAAGGAATTCTGCATAATCCTACATATTTTTTAGTCACTGAGGTTGCTGTCCTCTCTACATGTATGTAGAAATGAGTGTACTTGTACATGCTTGGACAGATAAGTTTCTGCTTTTTGAATATATTACTCTTTGTTTTCTACTCCTGGTGGGAGAGGTCAGAGACGGAGTGACAGAAAAGAGGAAATTCATTAATTTAGAAATTAAGTGACTGATTTGCTTGGGAAGTAAGAAAAACAAGTGCTGGAATTGCAGCAGGAAGTGATGAGCTCCCCCACCCAACCATAAAACATAGAGAACAAAAAGTTATAGCTGTTGATTTAGGGATAATGGGAACATGTTTGTCTGTTTAATATGTATAAAAATGTTTTTCAATGGGTTACATTTGCAACCAGTACTATTAAGCAAATCTCAATTTATTTGGAGAAGTGTATAAAATTGTTTAAAAATAAAATGTTCTAGCTGTTCTCAAATGAAAATGTACTAGATAACATCTAAGTAAAGTGTTCGTTTGTGTTGACTGTTGTAGAGCACTGATCTACTCACAAACCAGGTGTGCACAGATGCATGTCTTTGGAATGCAATATTTTGCTTCCATCTTCACTATCAAATGCTGTGGGAAGGTGCCATCTGGGAGGGAGTCAAGGGTAGGATGGTGAGGAGATTTATAACCAGTGTACTGCTGATTAATACTTACATTATTGCATAAAGAACATTGTGAATATTCTTTGAACAGAGGGTCAGTTATAATCTACACATCCTTTTTAGAAACGCAGTTACGCCTTAACAGTAATATCAGTCAGGAAGTAAAAACTAACATAGTGACAGTATTAACCATTGTAGCCTCTAATACAGTGACAATTATGTGGAAAGCAGAGAAACAGTCTTGCATGCATAAGGGCATCCAGCTAAGACTAAAGACTAATGATGACTAAAACAGTAACTTGCTGTGATGAATAACCTATGTAACCCCTGGTCCATTTAATGTAACAGTTGTTACACAGCAGTTCACAAAACGCTATAATTTTGTCTGAGATATTCAACATTCTCATTATAGGTAATATTGAAAACTGTGATAATGGTTCATTGCATAGTGTGATCATAGCAGCTGTACATATATATATATATATATATCTATCTATATATATATATATATATATATATATATATATATATATACATATATATATATATATATATATATATATATATATATAGTATGTTTGTCTCCCCCCCATCTGCCTTACTCCTGTGCTAACCTCTGCCTGTCAAATTACCAAACCCCATTCCCTAAGAATGACATTAAACAAGACAGGCAAAGATACACATACGCACACACACGCACACACACACACACACACACACACACACACACACACACACACACACACACACACACACACACACACACACACACACACACACACACACACGCACACACACTGTTTTAGTTTATATTTTGTGTTATTTAATGAAGAAGGCTGAAGCGCAGCCACAGTTAATTTTATTTTATATAATTGCATTTTAGTTTTGCACAAGTTCAAATATTAATATAAATAAAATACTATTGTTCTGCTTATTTTGTGTTTCATGATCATATTTTGGCTGTTTGTTCTTCAGTTTGCATTTAAAAGTTGGTATCCCACAATTCAATTGGAGTGGGTGGGACTACATTATTGTGAATGCAAAGTTTATGTTAATCAGTGTACAGATTTGTACCTATTTTATGGGACTATATTACATCAATGAACATTTAAATGTTTGAATCTCTAAAGGTCAACCTTTAGAGATCGAACATTTAAATGTTCAAAAATGTAATAAAAACAAAATAAAGAAAACAAAAATTAAGAAAAGGGTTTTAGCATTAAATATACCAACTCTGAGATCGCATCAGTGCACTACAGTAACTGGGAAATTTCCTTCACTACACTGTAGCGATCTTGGAGTTGGTATATTTGGTTTATGTATTTATTACTTAGTTTTTTGTTTTTTTTTAAAGATTTTTGAACATGGAAATGTTCAGTCTATAACGGTCGACCTTTACAGATTCGAACATTTACGTGTTCATTGATCTAATATAGACCCTATTTTTCATGGGCCTTTGTCAGATTTTTGATGTTTCCAGGTTGAGAGGTATGCTTAGGATTCTACATAAGCATCAGCTTATATGTACCGCAGGGATGGGCTATGGCTTCAGAAAAATAAAATAGTGCAAAGGTCAAACTTTGGGTACTGAATAGCTGTGCTGTAACATCAAAGTACAGGCAAGTCAGCTAATGTACAAACTGCCCATGATATGAACAATGCTTAAAGACAAACATTATAAGAGCGTCTATAAAGTTAGAAGCCAGAGCTATCATGTACATAAGATACCTTTCAGTTGTCTTAGCATCTACAATAGCATCAGATGAGGCTAGAGAAGTACCACAGAAGGAACCATTTTTTAAACTGAAGACACTCATTAATATTCACATGGTACTTGTGTCACAAAACTGTTACATCTAAATATGGACTTGCCCCCTGGACACAAGATAGTAGCTCAAATAAATCTACAGCCATACTTGTGCAATCTATAATCAACTGTGATTATCAATTACTCATTTCCTTACATGTGTACCATATGGACTGCTTTTGCAAGTCACATAAAAAAACGCACACCACCAAATGGAAGGCAAGCATAACTGGTGATACTGACTCTT
Source organism: Protopterus annectens (assembly GCF_019279795.1). Taxonomy (NCBI): domain Eukaryota; kingdom Metazoa; phylum Chordata; order Ceratodontiformes; family Protopteridae; genus Protopterus; species Protopterus annectens. The sequence goes on from NC_056728.1 coordinate 1,775,749,037, forward strand.
GTTCACAGTATATTGTGGCATTTATATACAACTTTGAATTATACTACAGTACAGTAAAAGGAATACTCCTCTCCCTGCAGCAATTTGCACAGCAGTATTATTCTGACTTCCGGGTACAGTTTAAAACACTATGTAACACAACTGGTATGCACACTTAGTGAGAAATTCATCTTTCAGAAATTGAATGACATGTCTGACCTATCAGAACATGTTTGAAAAAGTGAAAGCACTGCTGTGTGTTCAGGCTTTCTGATCAACTGTAATGCATATCTAACAATGTGTGAAGCACCACACTGGGAACCCCTTTCTTCTGCAATACCACTGTATGACCACTAATTCCAGTGTAACAACCTTGCAGCAGGATCTCTACTCTCTACCCTCTACTGACAATTGGATGAGTACTGTTGGGGCCAAGTGATATGACCCTATCTCACGTGTCTGCTATTTGCTTCTTCTCTGTTCAATATATATTTTCAAGAAATTGCCTCCTTTTAGATATTACCATGCTAAATGTTTTTGGGATGGGAATAAAGATAAGAACATGTTAAATATGAATCTTGCTGCTTACTTCTTTTACTTTTCATCCACTAGCAAAAATATCTTCCAGAAACTGTCCCGCGCTGATTGTAATTTTACTGGTTTAATTTCTGTTTAGTGTTAGCTCTGTTTAACATATTAACTAATCATTCTGTACTTTTATATGACCTCTTCTCTCACAGTCACCACCTTGACTGTATTTTTAACTTTGTATACTGTATGATAAACCTGCATACAGTTTCCTGAACATATCCTAAGTGTAATGTCTACTATTACTCTGTAAGTAGTCTCAATGCTCTACTGCTTCTGACTTAAAAATGCTAATGTTTTTCATTTTTTATGTAAATTTGTGGAAGATAAAAAATGGAACTTACAAATGCTAATGTTTTGATTTCTATGTAAATTTGTGGGGGTTTTCTTCTCGTGTCTCCTCTGAAAAGGGGCTATCAACTCAGACAGACTAATCCAGTCAACAAATGTAAAATAAATAAATAAAAGATTATGTTGAGCTTTGAGTGCATGCCACAAAATGTGTATGTGACCGTTATTGGCTGTGTGCCTGCCATGAGGGTCAGCAGCCATGGGTTCAAATAGCTACTGGCCGGCTAGCGTCTAGTTATCCAGCATTGGTTACCTTGGATAGCTCCACCAAGTGAAAGCTGGACATAAACCAATGAACCTGCCAAACATGAACCAAGAATTGTAGACAATGTTGATTCTCTCACAGGATGCAGGTTGGAAGTGGACAACATGATGGTAAGGAGGAGGCAGGACATCTGATCTATCCAGAAGATAAGATAGAAGTGCAGCCAAGTTGCTTTGCTAGGGATACAGAGTCTACTACTCAGAAGGAGGTCAGGCAGAAATGGTGTTGAAATGCTGGTGAGAGAAAGTCATCAGAAGGCAGTGGGCAACATCAGAAGAATTATGGACAGACTCATGACAATCAAACTCCAGTGTAATGAAAGGCCAGTATTCATAACCTCAACCTATGATCCACAGCAGGGTTGTGATACTGATTAAAGGAGTTTATTCAGACAGCAGTTGCAGGACCTACTATAGACAGCAGGGCAACATAAATTGGTGTTGATAATGGGGGACTTGAATGCACATACTGGGACAAACAAAACAGGAGAAAAAGACTGCCCAGCTCCACATGGGGTTCCACATGGGTGGGCCTACAGGAATAAGGGAGAGGCCATTTGAGAACTCTGTCTGCCAAATGACATGATAAGAGCCGACACGTTTCAGAAAAAGAGACCATCATAAGTTCACATCCAAGAGCGGCCAATATGCAAGTCAGGTAGACTTTCCCTAGTAAAAAAAAACTGCACAAGGGTAAAAAGTGTACAAGGGTATAATCAATGATTTCAAATCCATCCTCAGTGAAACAGTTGGCCTCAGGTTGCCACACTCAAGCAGTGTTGAGAGAGGGCTGTAAGGTCAACAGCGACCAGACTCTAGACCTGGATGTTGACTGTAGAGAAGTTGCAACACTTTGAGGATGTACTTAGGGCTCAAGCACACCAAGTAGAAGACAAAATAGGTGTAGTTGAAGAAGAATGGCAGCATCTCAAAACCATGTATGAGGAGTCATGAACTGATATGTGGCCAAGCCAGTTATGTTAATAAGGTACTTAAGGAAATCAGGCAGTAGAATGCCTCAGTCCCAGAACTCTGCAAAACAAAGAAGGAAAAAGAGGGAGATAGTAAACACCATCCAGACTAGGCAGGATTACTGCTTGCCCAACAAAGAAGCTAAGAAAGGAGTTGCAATAGTGAAAAAAGGCCGTTGGAGGCACTGTAACACCTTCTGGAAAGGGACTTTGTAGATGGCTCAAAGAAACTACATCAGGTTGCAAGGCTAAGATAGACACAGAAATATAAAGACAGTCAGATATCCTTTATAAGGCGATGCCAGCATCAACCTGCTCACTAGTCCACAGGACATTAAAGGCAGATGGAAAGAGTATTTCTATCAGCTTCTGAAAGAAGTAAACTCCAGAGAAGCTATACTGACCCAGAAACAGTCTACAATGAGAGAAAGAGAGGAGCCCACCACAGAAGAAGTAAGAAGAACACTAAAGAAAATGAAGCTACGGAAAGCAGCAGGTTCAGATGAAGTCACAGCAGATATGATTTTCTGTGTTGGAGGGAAGCCTTCTAGCTTATCAATGGGAGTGGTAAGCACTTGGTAGCCTATCTACCACAAGAGGAGTGGTTTCTGGCCCAGAAGTTGTAGTTTATTGGCTGTTTGGGCAGTTTTACCATCTCTTTCAATTTTCTGGTTTAAAAGCCCGTGTTTGCGCTTGTTCCCCACCTTTCCTGTAACTAGTCTAGTGCAGGTACAGATTTGCTGTATCCAGGACTGTTTGTAAACTTCTGAGCCCTCCAAGCCTTTCTGTGTTGGAGGGAAGCCTTCTAGCTTATCAGTGGGAGTGGTAAGTATTAGATAGCCTATCTACCACAAGAGGAGTGGTTTTTGGCCCAGCAATTGTAGTTTATTGACCATTTGGGCAGTTTTTCCATCTCTTTCAACTTTCTGGTTTAAAAGCCCACATCTGCACCTGCTTCCTGTCTTTCCTGTAACTAATCTAGTCCAGATACAGATTTGCTTGTACCCAGGACTGTTTGTAAGCTTCTGAGCAGTGCCAAAGCCTGCTCTTTAATTTTTCCCTTAGATCTGCTAGTTCTCTCCTCTCCTGCACTTTTACTAGCTTGTTAGTTTAGCACTTTACCAGCCTTCTTGAGCTCTCAGATTATGTAGCCCAAGCGGGTATGACCCTAGCCTTGAGCAGCATCCTACCATCACCCAGAATGATACCACAGTACAATCAGAAAATGATTCAGTTCAACAACTGGATAAGTTTCTGGTGTCATTCTAAGGGGATCCAGTATCTGTCTGCCTGGGATGACATTATTGACAGACCTCAATGCTTTGCCAGAGATGGCCTGCATCTGTCAACCCTGGGCTTCCTGATACTGGCCAAGGCTCTTGTCACCCTATAGTGCCTTTTTTAGGTGGTGTTCCAAAGACCAAATTACCACCATAACAGCTACAAACAAATGCAATTTGAGGGTCATACTGCTCAACGCTAGAAGTCTAAATCTCAAAATTCACTCGCTCGAAGTACTTCTTAAAATGGAGAACACTGACATTTGTGCTGTAACAGAGACCTGGTTCAAGGCAGCAGAAAGCACCCCTGCACTACCAGGCTACAACTCATTTCACACCTTTTGGCCGCAGAATTTGGACCGAAGCTCCAAAGGTGGTGGTGTTTCCATATTTATAAAGGATGCGCACACCTTCAGACTGGTAGCCCAACATAACGCATCTGAGATACTTCAAGCGCAACTAACACCGGGTAAGACAGCGGTTCAGGTCATAGCCTGCTATAGGTCCCCAACCATGTCCCAAGATTCACACTCCACATTCCTAAGCACCCTGGAGAATATTACGGTCCAACCTAACACTCTCATACTGGGCGACTTCAACTACTCCTCCATTAAGTGGGAAAACTACTCATGTACCAATACACTTGCCAAACAATTTTCTAGAATTCATTAATTCCAATGACCTAGACCAGCTCGTTCTTACCCCTACTAGAGGTAGCAACATCCTTGACCTAATCATTACTAACATGGGCGACTCTACACCAGTAGTCAACTCCTCCCTGGTTAGATCCGATCACAAGATAATCACCTTGGAAATCCACATCCCTCCCACCCCCCAACAAAGGTAACCACCATGAAAAACTTCTCCAAAGCTAATTTTGGGCTCCTAAAAAATGAGGTGGCTAACTTCACGGCACCCATGCAAATAGAGAATAGTTGCATGACCGCCAAATCACACACCAATGCACTGTACGAACATGTACACAAATGCATGGATCTCGCCATACCCAATAGAACTAAGATGCTTTCCTCAAAAAAAAGGAAGCCAATCTGGTGGTCCCTTGCCATAAACAAACTCTACAACAGAAGGAGGAAACTGATGCAGAATAAGGTGAAGTCCCAAGACTGGAAAAGCTCCCTTATCAGCCTCAACAAAAGGTTGAAAGCCCTCATCAAATCCTCTAAAGCTAGCTATGAAAACAGAATTGCAGCAGATAGTAAAGACAACCACAAGGCCTTCTATAGTAATGTAAAGAATCTCCATGGCAATACCCAGATTTGGTCTGAGCAACTGCACAATGATACCTCCTATACCGAGCCAACAGATATTGCAAATATACTGGCGGACAGATTCAGTGCTAACTTTACCCCTCTCCCCACCCAAAGGACCAATTACAATACCATTAGATTGCCAGGCACCCAGTATTACTGCTGCACAGGTTAAAACAGCACTGTCCAAGGCCAAGAATACAGCTTCTATGGGACCTCACAGTATCACTGGCTGTGTTCTACATGAACATTTCTGTGCCCTAGTCAGTCACAGCCTCACCTCAGGCTTTGTCCACACTGAATGGTGCACTGCAAAGTCATCCCTCTCCACAAAGGAGGGGCGACTACAGACCCTGGGAACTGTCGCCACATTAGCCTGCCGAGTCTGATATGCAAAGCTATGGAACGCATCACCATGGACCTAATAAACAAGGATATAGGAAATCTCCAAACTCTGTATCCTGCACAGTTTGGTTTTGTGAAGAGTAGATCATGCCTGCTAAACTTGCTCGACTTCTTTGAGTCAGTCACCAGAGCTGTGAATGAAGGTAAGGTGGTTCATACAACCTACCTTGATCTGGCCAAGGCCTTTGATACCCACTCAGGAATCATAGAAAAACTTACTAAGCTAGGCATCAACCCCTATATCACTAGGTGGGCTGCAAACTGGCTCACAGATAGACCCTACAATGTGAAAGCTGACTCCAAGTCAGACTGCCGACCAGTCACGAGTAGAGTCCCACAAGGTCTGGCCCTGATTCCTCTCCTGTTTGGTATTTACTTCTCTGAAGTCCAGGCCAACATGAAGGGACTCTGGCTGACAAAGTTTGCAGATGATTTCAAGTTGTGAGCTATTATTAACTCCCCAAGTGATGTTGACATCCTACAGAAAGGCCTCAATGAGACCGATGACTGGTGTCAGAACAATGGCCTTAAGCTCAATGCCAAAAAATGTGTCTTCATCCCCTTTGGGAAAAACCCGGTTCCCCTGAATTACCACATTGGTGGTAGTCCACTGAACACAGAAGGTGTTATAAGAGATCTGGGAACACAGGTTGACAACAACTTCTCTTTTGACCACCACATTGCCACTGTGGTCAGAAAGTCCTTCTATGTGGCACATCTCATTACTAAGGGTTTTGCATCCAGGAAGAAAGAGGTCATTGTTTCCCTCTACTCTTCCCTCATTAGGCCAATCATTGACTACAATGCCACATTTGGCATGTACCTCACTAGACACCTGCAACAACTGGAGAGGTTGCAAAAGTAACTCACAAAGAAGATCCTAGGCCTTAAACAATTGTCCCATATGGACAGACTCAAAAAACTCAAACTATTCTCTGTCTCACATCGCCTACTTAGAGACGATCTCTGCTTGACTTACAAAGCCATGTCTGACCCAGCTCTGTTAGAAATGCTACAGCTAAAGAAATCCCAATCCCTCCGCACCACATGCTGCAGAGACCTCAACCTCATTACCACAATCAACAGAACATGCTGGAGAGACATGTTCATAACCCAGAGACTGCCCATGCTATGGAATAGACTTCCCATACATATCAAGCAGAGCACCTCACTGGCCCTCTTCAACAGAAATCTTGATGAGTGGATGAGAAATAGAAAATTCACCCCAGGGATCGCTCCAGTGGCTCTACCCGACAGAGGCACTAGGAACTAAGGTTGGGTGGCACTATGCCAGGGTAATCCTATGGGCTAAGCTTGTAAAGGCTCCGCGGCCATAAGCCAAGTACACACCTATGAACCTATGACAAAGATGTTAGTTGAGACAGGGTAGAAATTACTTCTGAGGGTACTCATAGCAGTGTGGAGAGAAAGGTGTATCCTAGATGACTGGATATAAAGATATACACACACACACACACACGCACACACACACACACACACACACACACACACACACAAATATATACATACATGTATACATATATATATATATATATATATATATCTATATCTATATATATATATATATATATATATATATATATATATATATATATATATCTAGGATGTTTGATCAACTGAGCAAACATCCGAATCCATAAAACCAGAACACACTTTAGCAAAAGCGCTTTTATCGAAAAAGCGCTTTCGTTAAAGCGTGAGACAAAATAAAAAAAAACACTACATTTACATTTTAGCAGGGGGGCTTCACCCCCCACACACCCCTACTTTAATATTCTCCCTCCGAGACTGCACTACAGTGGGGAAAGGGGAAATTTCTCTTACCCGCACCGTAGTACAGCCTCGGCAACAGTCATACTTATGCGAAAGTGCTTCTTCGGTGAAAAGCACTTTCACGTAAGTATGCCGGGCTGTTTGGATTTCAGTCATTTGCTCAGTCGAGCAAACGTCCTAGAGCCATATATATATATATATGTATATATATATAGATAGATATATGTATATACATATATATAATATATGTGTGTGTGTGTGTGTGTGTGTGTGTGTGTGTGTGTGTGTGTGTGTGCGTGTGTGTGGATGTGAGTGTGGGTGTATGTATGTAGGTATAGATGAATATTTATATATATATATATATATATATATATATATATATATATATATATATATATATATATGTACACACACACACACACACACACACACACACACACACACACACGCACACACACACACACACACACACACACACACACACCCCAAACATGTCCTTGGGCTCTCACTCCAGGTTTCTATACACCCTGGAATCTGTCAAGGTCCAACCCAATACTCTCATACTGGGTGACTTCAACTACCCTTCCATCAACTGGGAAAAGTATTCAAGTACCAATGTACAGGCCCAACGCTTTCTGGAATTTATCATTTCCAATACCATGGACCAGCTCATTCTGACCCCCACTAAAGGAAGCAACATCCTCGACCTGGTTATCACCAACATGGGAGACCATTGCTCCACACCTATAGTCAATTCCTCCCTGGTTAAATCTGAGCACAAACTGATCACCATGGAAATCTCCATCTCACCTACATCCCCCGCTAAGGTAACCACCCTGAAAAACTTCTCTACTTTGGCCTCCTAAAAACAGAGGTGGCTAACTTTTCGGCACCCATGCCAATGGAAAATAGCTGCATGATTGCCGAATCATACACAAGTGCACTGTACGAGCATGTACACAAATGCATGGACCTTACCATACCAAATAGGACTAAGACGCTGTCTTCCAAAAAAAAGGAAGCCAATCTGGTGGTCCGCAGCCATCAATAAACTCTACAACAGAAGGAAGAAACAGTTGCAGAAAAAAAAATTAAGTCACAAGACTGGAAAACCACCCTTATCAGTCTAAACAAAAAGCTGACATCCCTTTTCAAATCCTCTAAAGCCAGCTATGATGGCAGAATTGCAGCTGACACTAAAAACAACCACAAAGCCTTTTATAGCTATATCAAAAACCTCAAAGGCAATACCCAGATTTGATCTGAGTTATTGCACAATGGCACCTCCTATACTGAGCCAACAGATATAGCCAACATACTGGCTGACAGATTCAGTGCCAACTTTACCCATCTCTTCCCACCAAGGGCCCTATCACAATACCAGAAGAAAACTTGGTACCCACCATTTCTGTGGCACAGGTAAAAGCTGCATTGTCTAAAGCCATGAATACAGCATCCATGGGACCTGATAATATCCGTGGCTGCATCCTACATGAGATGAAAAATGAACTGGCACCACATCTGTGTGCCCTGTTCAGTCACAGTCATACCTCAGGCTGTGTCCCTAATGAATGGCGCACTGCTACAGTCATCCTGCTCCATAAAGAGGGAGCAACTACAGACCCTGGGAACTATCCCCCCATTAGCCTGATGAGTCTGGTAAGCAAAACTATGGAGCACATCATCATGGACCTGCTTAACAAAGATATAGGCAATCTCCAAACTCTTGATCCCACACAGTTGGCTTTGTCAAGGGGAGATCCTGCCTGCTGATCCCGGTTGACTTCTTTGAGGCAGTCACCAAGGCTGTGGATGAGGGTAAGGCAGTACATACAGCCTGCCATGACCTGGTCAAGGCCTTTGATACCATTCCCCACTCAGGTATCATTGATAAACTCACCAAACTAGGCATCAATCCTTACATCAGTAGGGGGGTTGCAAATTGGCTCACCGACAGGACCCACAGAGTGAAAGGTGCGGATTTCAAGTCAGACTGTCGACCAGTCAAGAGTGGAGTCCCACAGGGCTCGGTCCTGTGCCCTGTCCTGTTTGGAATCTACTTTTCAGAAGTCCAGGCCAAAACAAAAGGACTTTGGCTGACTAAGTTCACTGATGGCTGCAAGCTAGGAGTCATTATCAACTCCCCAAGTGATGCAGACATCCTACAAAAGGGCTTCTCTGAGACCAATGGCTGGTGTTGGAACCATGGCCTGAAGCTTAATGCCAAAAAATGCGTTATCATCCCCTTTGGAAATAAACTCAGTTCCCATGAATTACCACATTGATGGGAGCCCAATGAACACTGAAGGGGCCATAAGAGATCTGGGCACCTAGGTTGACAGCCACCTCACCTTCAACCACCACATTGCCACTGTGGTCAGAAAGTCCTTCTATGTGGCATATTTTATAACCAAAGGTTTTGCATCCAGGAAGAAAGAGGTCATCATCCCTCTCTACTCATCCCTCATTAGACCAATCATTGAATATAATGCCCCATTTGGCATGCACCTATCCAGACACCTACAACAGCTTGAGAGGCCACATAAGTACCTGGGAAAAAGGATCCTAGGCCATAAACATATGTCCTACATAGACAGACTCAAGAAACTTCAGCTGTTCTCAGTCTTTTATCATCTGCTTAAAGGTGATCTCTGTTTGACTTACAAAGCCATGTCTGACCTAGCTGTACTTGAAATGCTACACCTAAAGAAATCCCATTCCCCCGCGCCACACACTCCAGACATCACAACCTCATTACCACAATTAACAGAACATGCTGGAGGGACAGGTTCATCTCCCAAAGACTGCCCATACTCTGGAATAAGCTTCCCAGTCATGTCAAGCAAAGCACCTCACTGGCCCTCTTCAAGAGAAATCTTGATGAGTGGATGGGTAACAGAAAATTCACTCCAGGGATCTTTCCAGTTGCCCTATTGGATAGGGGCACTGTGAACTAACATCGGGTGGCACGGTGCCTGGGCAATTTTTTTGGGCTAGGCTTTTAAAGGCACCTAAGAAACATATATATATGAACTAACATCGGGTGGCACGGTGCCTGGGCAATTTTTTTGGGCTAGGCTTTTAAAGGCACCTAAGAAACATATATATATATATATATATATATATATATATATATATATATATATATATATATACATATATAAAGCTGTATATGATATGTATGTGTCTGTGTGTGTGTGTGTGTGTGTGTGTGTGTGTGTGTGTGTGTGTGTGTGTGTTTATATATATATATATATATATATATATATATGTATATACATGTATGTATGTGTGTGTGTATATATATATATATATTTATATATATATATATATATATATATATATATATATATATCAACTAAGAAATTAACTTCGTGACAATAACAGCATTCAAAAAATAGTAAATCACACCAACAACTCCTGTAGTACTTTAGCGCTTTCATCTTATTTATTATCAAGACTTCTTCAGAAATACATGTTTCATAACATTAAACAATATGAGGAAGGAAAAGCATACCTGATCAGGCCCACATGCTCCTTAGACACACGGAGAAGGCCAGACAGATATTCCACAACCAACCCATTTTCCACAACCGACCTAAGGCCTACGATAGAATTACAAGAACCCACAAATGGACCCAACACACCCGAGGTGGATAGACTCCTCATCACATCCAGCCCACTACCAGGGAGTAGTTCCCAGATGAGGGTACATACTCCTCCTAGGGGACAGCCAAGACCACAAACACCTCTCCAGAATCAACCAACACAGGGAGGTCCAGACACCAGTGAACCTGACCACCACGACAACAACGAGGACAACAACAACACAAACTGCAGGACACCAGACAGCGCGATCAATCAAGGAGGGGTTTATCAGACCCCACCAATGAACGACCAGTCTTCCAACAACACAAGTGGCAATGACAATGTTTTTTTATCTTTGGCAGGACTCACAACCAGAACCAGGACTTATACCAGGTTCAGACCTGGGGGTAATGAATGAATCTGGAACCACAACACCAACAATATTGAGGGAAGGAGGGGGAACAACAATCGCAGGGGAAGAAGGAGAGGGAACCGGATACAGTAGTAGTATTACTGGGATGGACCACCCTGATCACCCTCCCCATTCACTGATAGCACCAACTTGAGGTCTCCAGTGGGGGTAGGTGACATCTTTAACCTCACCACATGAGTTTTCTCGGAAAGCCATCATGAGGTACTGAAGAAAGGCTTTTCTTTCATCCTAGTGCAGAGAGACAACACGGCGGATGTTATCCTGGACCTCAAGTGCTACCTGAGAAAGTTACAACTAAAATTAGATATACAACAACATGAAGAGGAATAAGATGAGGAAAACTCAGAGGATAATGACAGACCCCTTACCATGAAGAGCCTGTACACCCCTGCACTCTCCAACACACTGTGCCTCTTTGCAAGTACCTGCGAAAGGGATATCAGGAAACTCCTTTCTGATAGGCCCTCGGCAAAGTGGCACAATCTGAACAGGGAAGAAAGACAGGCTTGGAAGGAACCGAGTCAGGACAAATCCCTACGAATCATGAAGGCTGACAAGGGATCTAGGATAGTAGTGATGGAGCAGGAGAGATATATCCAAACACTTGAAGCATCCCTCACTGATAACCAGTTCTACAAAAAGTTCAACATCAACCAGGTACAACAAAACTTTAAACAAATTGACAACCTACTATTGGAACTGTACCTCAGTGATGAGATCTCTAAAGATGAAGAAGACTTTATGCAGGTCATGACACCCAGCCTTGTAAAATTTTTTGGAATCTCCAAGGTTCACAAAAACCCTAAAAATCCACATTTCTACCACATAATATCGAACCGAAGGACAAGAACAGAAAAGATTTTGCAATACGTGGATCACATCCTCAACTCCAGTGTACAGAGCAGCAAATACTACACCAAGGACTCCTGGGCTTTTCTAAATGATATCTCCAAACTAAGGCTGGATGGAGGGGAATATTTACTGGTCACCCTAGATGTAGAAGCACTCTACACAAACATCCACCATGCCAAAGGACTGATCCTCACCAGACAGTACCTAAACAGGCACTCCAACCTAAGCAGGACTAAGATTAATACTGTATGCAGGTTAACAGAAGCAGTATTAAGAAATACCTTCTTTCAATTCAATGGGAAGATTTACCACCAACAGAAAGTGGTAGCCATGGGGTCCAAAATGGCCCCGGCATATGCGAACTTAGTCCTCAGTGCCTGGGAAATAGATATGGTTGAATTGCTGCCCGGGTTCAACAATACCATAATGTACAGGCGTTATATTGATGACGTCTTTTTTTGTCTGGAAGGGGGACAGACTTTCTCTGAGCAAGTTTCTGGAAACCCTTTTCCAGAGTCTGGACTTCTTGACCCTCACGGTAGGACATATCTGAACCACCACTCAATCCCTGGATATACACCTCACTATAGACCCGGAAAGTGGACAGTTTGACTCCAACATCTACCGTACGCCCACTTTCTGGAATAACTATCTAGAGTTCAGCAGCCAGCATCCCCAATTTCATGAAAAAGAATATTCTAAAAGGACAATTCATCCGGTTATCCAGACTAATTTTTAGGGATGAGGTTTTCATCAAGGAATGTTTTTACCTCAGAAACTTGTTCTTAGAAAGGAATACCCAGAGTATTTAGTGGACAACCTGTTCCAAGAGATCATACATAGTTATGAAACATGTCTTTCTGAAGAAGTCTTGATAATAAATAAGACAAAAGCGCTAAAGTACTACAAGAGTTGTTGGTGTGATTTACTATTTTTTGAATGCTGTTATTGTCACGAAGTTCATTTCTTAGTTCATATTTCATACATACATATATACATATATATATATATATATATATATATATATATATATATATATATAAACACACACACACACACACACACACACACACACACACACACACACACACACACACACACACATACACAAACTCAAACACACATGTATACATATGCATAAACATTAACTCATATGTACAACAGGGAAGGGACACGGCTTCATCAAAAGATAAAGGGTGCAAACTGCAAAATGCAAAGTTTTGGTTTTAAACAACTGAGCTGTGCAAATGTGCAAAGTATGTTTGGCAACAACACTGGATAAAGACAGGACAGAACATCATAAGACATTCTCTAATGCTAAAGACAGATCAATTATGCAGATAACACAGCTTTCATGTTGCTTAGCATCTACAAGTGGCTAACTTGTGAAGCCAGATGAATAACAAAGACTGACTCTCAGAAGAGGAAGGAGCAAGCTGAGCTAACAGGTATCATGCTGAAGAGATGAATTCACTATGGAGACATCATGACTCCTCAGTCTAACTTCAATTGACTGTTCAGCCACAAAAGATAAAGGAGGTGTTATGCATATTCATGGGAACTGTAAGTCAGACAACAACTTAGCATATTCACAGGAATCCAAACAATAGCATCAGAAGAGGCATGAAAAGTTTCACTGAGGAAACCAGTTTTTAAACTAAATATACACAATAATATTCAAATCATGCTTGAGCATGGACAGGACTCCAGAAAGTAGCTTCAAGCAAATGTACATCCCTATGTGTGCAGTCTGCCTTCTGCTGGCCTAAAAAACAGCCATGTTTTCCACATGGACACGTGAGTCCATACCAGCATCTTGTTATATGAGGACATTTTGCACTTTAACATAATCGAATTAATAAACATCACAGTTGAGATCAGTACCATCTTGTACCATCAGAATATCAGTTGCTGTTTTCTTAAAATGTGAACCATACCAACAAACTTAAATGGGGAAGAAGGAGTAAGAGACTGTGTTATGAGAGTCAGGAGTGGCCTTAGGTCAATTGGTGCCCTAGGCAAAAGGGCTCCAGGGCGTCCCCCACTACACAGCCCGTGCCCCCATCCTGGTCTACCTGCACCAAATAAATACTGGAAAAGCACCCCTACCAGAACAGCGCCCTAGGTGGCCGCCTAGTTGGCCTATGCCTAAGGCCGGCTATGTGAGAGGTTCTTTAACTGTGTCAAGTGGTTTAAGACAAATGGTCCAGAACTGATCTCCAGGCAGTTAGTCTTTCTTGTCTTCAGAAACATTCAGGAGTTAAAACCTCTTCCCCACTGTGTGAAAGGAACTATTCATATGACCCCCTCTCAATGAAGCATGTGTTGTAGGACAGGAGAGAAGACAGGAGTTAGGTCTCTGGATATGGAATAATGTCCAGTGCAAGACTGATCTCTTCCCACTGAGTCAGTCTCCGAACCAATTTGTGTGAAACAACCTGTTGCCAAAGAGACATAAATGGATTATCTGACTATAAGGAAGTACATAAGAATGCCAGTGAGGGAAGTGGCAGAATGCCCTTTACATACTCATTCTGATGTTGACCTGATGTTGCCCTTTACATACTCATTCTGATGTTGACCCCATCTTTCATGATGCTTAAACTAGTCCATGTAGACCAATGTGATTTCCTTCATGATAGCAGAACTTCGGATAACACCATAATACATTTGTATCAATACAAGATGCCATCAAAGCTTGGACACCATGTCATGATTTAGAAAAAAAGGCATTTGACTTGGAAAAGACATTTGAAAGTGAATTGATATTTCTTGTTCCAGGTTTTGGTCTATTCAGGATTCCCCCAAAATTTATAGTAGTTCTAAAGGCTTGGTACTTAGATGAAAAAGATAGAATTCAGATTGGTGCTAGTGATTAAATAGTTGGCAGTTAGTGCAGATGATTAAACTGCTGAGCTGTTAATGAGCTGCTTCCTGTAATCAAGGCTACAGGGTTTGATTCATTCTACCTGCATTTGCCTACTCTGTGATTCTGATCAAATCACGTGACCAGACAACACTTCCAGATAGCCCCTGAAAAGGGGCATTTGTGTGCACTGGGCTTACCTGGTTAGCAAGTGTATAAAAAATAGTGCTAGTTATTCCAAACCATTTATTTTATTCAGGGTATGTAGCAGGGCTATTCACCATACCTCTCAACCTGGAATCATCAAAAATCTGGACAAGGCCTATGAAAAATAGGTACAAATCTGTACGCTGATTAACATATAATTTGCATACATAATTATGTAACTCCACCCACTCCGATGGAATTGTGGGATACCAACTTTCAAATGCAAACTGAAGAACAAACAACCAAAATATGGCACCAGATTCCAATGTCCTATTACCTGGCTATTTCGCCCCATTTACCATAAAAACTAATGTGTGCATATTGCTTTACTTCTACAATCAATGATTTGGATTTTATTTTTACATTTTGCAGCATATCAATGCACAAACACTAACAGACATCTGATCAACAAAGCAATACTGTCTTACAATGAAAACAGACTTGGCATTAAAACTTCTCTGCCCTTGAAACTCACAAGCGTTGAAACCCACACCACATACAAATAAAATGCATCTGGCCAGCTGTGGATAAAGATTACCTTTGGGCTGTTTTCAAATCATTGGCCCATTGCACACAAAACAAGAAACATACATGTGTTCTTTTCTTTGATACACCTTCCTAAGTTATATTCCTTGTATAATACATCACACTTGTTAGAGTGCATTTTATATTTATTGTTTGAATGAACATTTTCCAGTAGGCTGTACTGTAGGCAATGAAAAAAAATGCATGAACCAGTAATTACAAAACTGCACAATTCACAACATTTCTGTCATAAAAGTCTACTTCCACACCCAAACTATAAACAGAATAATAGTAGTGTAAGCCATAGGCATCTTGCACAGCTTCTCGCACTTATTCTCAAATAAAGCTTTTTTGGGGGGAGGGGGCAAAGGTCAAAAACCAGGGACACATTTTAAAATTGCTTGTATAATTTTGGAAAGTTGCTAGAATAAAATGCTGTGCTATCACCATGCATGTTACTGACAAGTCTTGAAACCAGAATCATATATACTACAGTCAGTGCAACGTACCACTATGCTAAATCAGCAGTTTGAAAAAATAGAAAGACTGAAACTTAATGGCTATCATTTAGTGAATTCAGTTCTCACTTCTCACTATAGCTCTCAGCCTCTTAGCACAAAAAAACCTGGACAAACAAGAAAGCCAATAATGGGGGAATATAAATTGTGTTTTCACCATAGCTCTCAACTTTTAGCACAAAAAAATCTGGGCAAAGCTCAGAAGAAATAGTAGTGGTTAGGGACTTATCCCTTTACCCTGTACGAAAGCTACAGGGTTTGAGCCCAAATACCTCTTGGCCACCAGGTCTTATTACATTGGGGGGCATTTTCACACACAAAATATGGATTTATTTTATTTTTAAAAATAAGCAGCTCAAATAAACTATTTTTTTCTCATGTTCTAATGAGAAGATACATTTTGAAAAGCGTTTTATTATGCATAAAGAGTATAAGGGGCACCAATTGTGTGAAATGCATTATAACAGTTTTCTTAGAGCTATTCTCAGCCCTCTACCATAAACATCAATGACAGGGCTTAAAAAATCAGGGACAGATGAACAATGTTTTAGACAAAGCCTTAAAAGAAAAACATTTCTCACTGACTGAAAATGATGTGCATATGATAGAATGCCTTCTGGAATCGTTAATTTTCCTTGGCAGAAACATATGTATTTAAGAACAGATCATAGCAGTTTTTCATGCAGAATAAGGCATGCCCTTAAAAATTAAATAAAGTGAGTTATGTTTAAGCTATTGCAAAGTCTGATTGGAATACAAACAGATCATGGCACTGAAAACATCATGCCCTTTTTGCTGTCTCCTGAACTGTTGCTCTGGTGACATCAAAGCTTCAGAAGGACTGCTTTACAAGAGCCTCATTTACATATGAAGAAGGTTTGTTTGAAATCCACAAGCCTGTGTCAAACTGCTCTGCTCTGTGACTGTTACTTAGCTGCACTATTATATATAATGACAAGGACATTAATGGCTAGAGAAAGGATAAATAGTGACATAATTCTACAACTTCTTCTGATATATTAGAAACCCTAAGTGTGAACACAAACACAGAAACATATACTACCAGTTCACCTGGAGTGAATCTTACTCTATTGGAAGAGAATCCCTGTACCTCCAGCGCAGAGGGGCTCTGCCCCAGACAATGTCTCTAACACTTTACACAAACTCCTATGTTTGTTTGTTGGATTGGGAGAATACTTATAAATACCATAACCATGAACAGTATATACATCCTGCCAAATTAGCAATTCCATTACAGAAAAATTAAAAAAATAAATCACAGCTATAAACAGCTATAATCCTCATAATTACAATGGACACCTTTATTCCACATATATAGTTTGTGACCTTGCATTGCAGTATTAGAAACAATATTTCTAGATGTGCACAGACAGGAGATGTTTGGACAATAGTTAAAAACTTGTAGATAGAATATAACATAATTCACTGTATGCTCAAGGAAAACAGAAAGGGACTTTTACATAACTCAATGGAGTAAGAAAAATATAAAAGTATGTATGTTCCAATGAAAATAGGCTCAAGCACAACTGATGGGATAACTAAGCAGTGCAGAAATGGGCAGAATTGTTTCTTTACAATTAAAATGTAAGTGAAGAGAAAGGAAAGCTATAAGGAAGAATGTAAAACAACTTTTTAACAAAGAACTGAAATATACTTCAGATCAATCAGATGTTTTGAACAAGGCATCAAGTGAAAAAGCAAACACTATACTCTCAAAAAAATGAATATCAGTACAATGCAGAAATATCTATGTAAATTTGTGCATTTGTACTACAAACATACACCTTTATTATTTCCTTACCTAATTCCCCAACCGAGTCAGAGTGCTTTATCCATCCCACGTTTACCCGCTCGCGCTGCCTGGCAGGCCTGCTGATTGGAAAAATTAAACCGCTACTACTGCTGCCTGTAATTCTTGTTGCTGCTATATTCCTGCTCGCATCCAGCTTGAAAAAAAATAAAATAAGCATTACTGCCATTACTAACCATTAGTGATGCTGCCTGGTTCTCGCTACTGTATTCCCGCTCACAGCCAGCCGGAAATAATGACTTGAGCTCCCTGAGCTCAATTCTGACTGGCTGGTAGCCCTGACGGCGCTGACGTCATCATGCACGTGATGACGTCAGCTCCGACAGCGCGATTTTTAAAAAAATTTAAAAAATGAAGCAAAAAAAATCGGAAATGAAGGGGTGCCAATCGGGAATCTTGGCACCCCTTCATTTGGACCCCAAAACTCGGTAAATACTGAGTAATTCGGTATGGTTGGGAGGTTTGCTATTCACTGTTGTCTCTGCAAACTGTTATGTACTTACAGCATCTAGCTCAGCTTCTTAGAGACTCAGGGTTACATGGGTATTAGATTTGTGGGCTTGAAGCAGGTGCTTGGAACTGAAATTTTCCTTAACAAACTACACCTGAAGTTACCACAGTACTTAGTTGCACAAAGAGCAACTAGTTTACGTGTTAAGGAGCACTGACTCATGATTTTAGTCATAGATAGCCTTATTGTAGTCTATACTCTCACATTACCCAAGCCAGTGTGCTGTAAACCCCTCTTGTACCATCTCCTTGTAGATTAAGTAACAATGATCTATAAGCATGGATATATATACTTTCCTATTATCTTTGTAGTCAGTTTGGTGGATATGGGCATCCTAAGGCAATGTAGCAGCTGTCTCATGATTACTGATTATCAAGTAATTCTTAAACAAACTTGATATATTATGTGATAGACATTAACACAATGTTAGTGGAGACAAGGTTCTTACATCTAAGCACTTATAATACTAATCAGGTTGTCAGTAATACACACAGTATACCCACCACACACTGTATAGACCAGACACTTACACCCACATATGCTGTGGCTCTTAAATGTAACCTTCCTAACCCCCAAAGGCCTCCCAGACATTTCACTTACTATAAATATCCTTAGCAACCCCAAAATCACTCTACCAAAACAACACGCACCACAATACATCTATCCACATTTCACAGTGTAATCCTATATGGCAAGACACCACACAACCCAATATTTCAGGCATAGGAGACTCCATTGTGAGACACACAGATGTGTCACTCACCAGGATGAGAAAGGATAGAGTCACAGTCAGCTGTCTATCAGGGGCCAGGATCCACCATGTCACCCTGTTGAACCACAGGTACCTTTATGATTCAGTCATAGTCCAAGTGAGTCTAAACACCCAGAGATGTGCCTCCCTGGACTATATGAAGAGACATGATGAAGCTCTCAGACTACATGTTTCAAACAGCTATGAGCTGACCATTGAGTAGCATTCAACCTTCTGCAAGGATGATGCCACAAAAGATGACTGAGATAAATAATTTACTTAGGTTTTGGTGTCACTCATAGAAGGTACAATATTTCTCAGCATGGAAGGATATGGTGAACAGACCACAGTGCTTTGCTAGGAATGGTCTGGACCTGTCCCCTCTAGGTTTTTGAATATTGCGTAAAACACCGTTCTCCTCAATAGTACATTTTTTTAAGCAATGCCAGCCTAACAAACCTTTTGACATAGCAAAACCAACCCAACAAAATCTAAAAGTATTACTGCTCAATGCTGGGAGACTAAACAGGAAACTACTCCCTGCAAGCTCTCCTCAGCCTGGAAAATGTAGACATTTTTGCAGTTACTGAGACATGGTTTAAAGCTGCAACAGCACCCTAGTAGTGCAGAGCTATGATGCCTTTCACATATTTATACCAGCTACCTCACTGGAAGGGACAAAAGATGGAGGTGTCTCAATTTATATAAAAAACAAACACACCTCAAGGATAGGCTAGAGTATGACATACTTGAGCTTCTCCATGTCCAAATTACCATAGGCAAAGTTTCATACCATACACTAGCAAGCTGTAAACCCCTCCTTATTACCCAGGAAACCCATAACATGTATTTATTTCTACTGGAGACACTCCCCATTCAACTGTATACCATATAACTTTAACCCCTCCACTACAAACCAAGAATCATACAGTGACCCCAAACATGCAGGCCCAAAGATTTCTGGCATATTTAAACACAAACACCCAGAACTAGCTAGTCTTTACCTACTAGGTGAACTAACATCCTAGATCTGGTCCATACAAACATGAGAGAATGCTGCATACCCCTCCCCCAACCACCTCCACTGTAATGTCCTCTCTGGTAAGGTTGATCCATAAAACTGTCTCCCTTGAAATAAAAAATAAAACCTGGGACCCCAGCTAACAATGGAACTTTTAGGAACTGTTCCAAGGCAAATTTTGTAACATCCTGGCAAAATTTCAAGCCTCCTTAAACCCTGCGAACATAGCTGTTTTTCAAAATTGTTAATGGGAAACCCTGTGCAGTCATGTTAGTAGTTACATAGCGACAGCTGTACCTACCAAGAATAAGCACAGGACAAACATGAAAAACAAGCCATACAGGTGGAATCCCAACATCATTAGGTTGTATAAGAAAATGAAGAAAATCATGGCAAAAATGATGAAGTGCAAAGCCCAGCAACATAAAAACTGTCTCCTCAATCTAAACAAGCAACTCAGAGGACTAATGAAGTCTACCAACACCAAATTTGAGGTAAAAATAGCCTCCTAAGACAAGGACAATTACAAGACTTTTTCAGCAATGTCTGTAACATCAAAGGCAGTTCACAACAATGTGTCAGACTAATTATAAATAGAACCACCTTCACTGAGTCTGAAAATATAGCAAATCTACTGGTCAACAAATTTAGCTCAATTTTATTTCCCCTCCCCCAGACAACCCCCAGGAAATGCCATTGAATATAACTCCCAACTATCGCTGGGGATCAGGTCCTCGATGCACTCCCCAAGGCCAAGAACAACACACTGATGGGCCCCCATAATATCCCAGCATGACTCCAAAAGAGCATGACACATGACCTATCAGCACTACTAGAATCAATATTTAACTGCAGCCTCCAGACAGGCTTCATGCCAGGTGAATGGAGGACTGCAACTGTCATCCTGATTACAAGGCCGGGCCATTATTGGTCCCTGGTAACTACATATCCATAAGCCTAACTAGTCTCATATGCAAAGCCATGGAAAGAATTACCATTGAAATGATAAACAATAGCATAGGAAACCGTCAAACACTGGATTTAATCTAGTTTGATTTCATCACAGGCAGGTTATGCCCACTCAACCTGGTGGACTTCTTTGGGAAGATTACCAAAGCAATGGATGAGGGCAAAATGGTGCATACTGCCAACCTTGACCAGGCCAAGGCATTCAACACAATACACCACTCAGGCATTGTAGACAAATTCATGAAATAGATAAAACGCCATCTGTCATCTGCTTGGTAGACAGCTGGCCTCACAGGAAGGACTCAGGAATTTAGGATAAGGGATTCTAATTCCAGAAAGGATCAGTTACTCACTGAGTCACTCAGGGCTCTTTACTGGGTCTGCTCCTTTTTGGCATCTTTTTTTTCTGAAGTCAAAGCCAACATCAAGATCATCTGGGTGAACAAGTTTGCAGATGATTGTAAGCTAAGTGCAGTCGTAGAATCCCTCAAGATACAAATACCTTCCAGGAAGGCCTGACATAGACAAATAACTGATTCCAGAGCCGCTCTTTAAAATTCAGTACCAAGAAATGCATAACAGTATCCATCAGAAAGTTGGTTAGCCCTGGAAACTATTATATTGATAGTACATCATTAAGAGTAGACCCTGTTGTCAGGGATTTGAGAACACATGGAGGCAGTAACCTCACCTTTGACCATTATGTGCCTATGGTAGTAAGGAAATCATTCTATGTTGTACAACTTATAAGCAAGGGTATGGCATCTAGGTCCAAGGATGTCATTGTTCCTCACTGTTCTGCCCTCATCAGACCAATCACTGAGTAAAATGCCCCTTCAGTATGTACCTGACCAGCAACTGGAACATCCACAGAGGTTCTCACAAAAAGAATATGGTATGAACAACATGTACATGGATCACCTCAAAGTCCTATTCCTGTGCTGTGTCTCCGACAGACTGTTGAGAGATGATCTATTCCTTGCTGGCCAGGCATCCTCACATCCCACTCTGATGGACCTGCTGCATGTCTGAAAAATAAATAGCATTAGAATTGCCTGATGTAGGGATGTAAACCTCATGTGCAACATAAATGGGATATGTTGAAGGGATAGGTATGTTTCTTAGAGACTATATCTTCTCTGAAACAGGTTTCCATCCATACAAAAAAGAGTTCTTCCCTAACCAACTTCAAGAGCAACTTGGACCAATGGATGGGAAATTTACCCCTCGTCTGACACCCATGTCTCTAATAGACAGATGCAGCCTGTAAATGCTTGACCACCCAAGCCCAAGCCTACATATACCCCGTAAAATAACCTTCTGTGCCAAAACTTGTCAGATATACTTGGGAAGCTTAGCTACACTTAAAAAGATCCTTGTTGTCATTAGTCTAGTATATAAACCCATAAAAGTGACATCCCTGAAATTACTGCAGTACTTATTTGCACAATGAACAGCTAATTTATGTGTTAAGGAGCACTGCCTCATGATTTTTGTTGTAGATAGCCTTATTGTAGTCTACACTCTCACATTACCCAAGCCAGCATGCTGTAAACCTCTCCTCTACCATCCCCTTGTAGATGATGTAACAAGGACCTGTAAGCATGGATATATACTTTCCTATTATCTTTGTAGCCAGTTTGGTGGATATGGGCATCTTAAGGCAATGTAGCAGCTGTCTCATGATTACTGGCTACCAACTAATTCTTAAACAAACTTGATATATTATGTGAGAGACATTAACACAATGTTAGTGGAGACAAGGCTCTCACATCTAAGCACTTAAAATACTAATCAGGTTGTCAGTAATAAACACAGTATACCCACCACACACTGTATAGACCATACACATATGCCCACATCTGCTGTGTCTCTTAAATGTAACTTTCCTTAACCCCAAAGGCCTCCCAGACATTTCACTTACTATAAATATCCTTAGCAACCCCAAAATCACTCTACCAAAACAACACTCACCAAAATAAATATATCCACATTTTACAGTGTCGCAGCTTCTAATCCTATAGGGCAAGACACCACGGAACCCAATATTTTGGTCATAGGAGACTCCGTTGTGAGACACACAGATGTGTCGCTCACCAGGCTGAGAAAGGATAGCATCACAGTTAGCTTCTATCAGAGGCCAGGATCCACTATGTCACCCATGAACTCAGGTTGTTGAACCACAGGTACCTTTATGATTTAGTCATAGTCCATGTGAGCGTAAACACCTAGAGATGTGCCTCCCTGGACTATATGAAGAGACATGATGGAGCTCTCAGACTACATGTCTCAAGCAGCTATGAGCCGACCATTGAGCAGCATTTGACCTTCTACAAGGATGATGCCACAAAAGATGACTGAGGTTAATAATTTACTTAGGTTTTGGTGTCACTCATAGAGGGTACGATATTTTTCAGCATGGAAGGATATGGTGAACAGACCACAGTGCTTTGCTAGGAATGGTCTGGACCTGTCCCCTCTAGGTTTTTGAATATTGCCTAAAACACCGTTCTCCTCAATAGTACCCTTTTTTAAGCAATGCCACCCTAACAAACCTTTTGACATAGCAAAACCAACCCAACAAAATCTAAAAGTATTACTGCTCAATGCTGGGAGTCTAAACAGGAAACTACTCCCTGCAAGCACTCCTCAGCCTAGAAAATGTAGATATTTGTGCACTTACTGAGACATGATTTAAAGCTGCAACAGCACCCTGGCAGTGCAGAGCTATAATGCCTTCCACACATTTTATACCAGCTACCTCACTGGAAGGGACAAAAGATGGAGGTGTTTCAAAAACAAACACACCTCAAGGATAGACAAGAGTATGACATAATTGAGCTATTCCATGTCCAAATTACCATTGGCAAAGTCTCATACAATACACTAGCAAGCTATAAGCCCCTCCTTATTACCCAGGAAATCCATAACATGTATTTATTTCTACTGGAGACACTCCCCATTCAACTCTATACCATATTCCTAGGTGACTTTATCTCCCCCACTATAAACCAGGAATCATACAGTGACCCCAAACATGCAGGCCGAGATTCCTGGTATTTTTAAACACAAACACCCTGGACTAGCTAGTCTATACCCAGTTAATCCAGAACAATGTCTTGCAGGTCTGGCCTTTTTACACTTCTCCACCACTTTGGGCATATTTTGAGATCCAAAATAAATACAACAAAAAACAAGATCTTCACTTGATCACTGGCACTGATTTTTGAGACTGGTTATGTGTACGGCATATAGATGGCATGTGTCAGAGTGAGTGGAATGTTAGTGGCTAGATCATGCAGAAACCAAGCATATCATCCAGGAGCTATGGTACTGGCTGGGGTATTACTTAGTTTGGACATGTGTTACATCTCCACACCTTTTCAGGCATCTGTGACTGACATGTTGCCATCAGTATTTTCCTGGAAACAAACAGATGAGCAGGATGCTTAGTGGGCACTCAAGTAGAACCCCAGAGGTGTATAGGTTTTCTCTGTCTGTACTGATGGAGGGGGAAGGTCTCATATACACTGACTGTGTGTGTGTGTGTTTGTGTGTTTACACATGTATATGTATGTGCACTCATGTGCTGCTCTGTATATGTGTGTTTGTGTGCATGTGTGTGTGTGTGTGTGTGTGTGTGTGTGTGTGTGTGTGTGTGTGTGTGTGTGGGTTTGTGTGTGTGTGTGTGTGTGTGTGTGTGTGTGTGTGTGTGTGTGTGTGTGTGTGTGTGTGTGTGTGTGTGTGTGTGTGTGTGTGTGTGTGTGTGTGTGTGTCTAAGAGAGTTTTAAAGAAGATAGTAAGCCTTTATGTGCCACTTTGCAGCAGTACCACCACAGCAATTTGTTGCACTAGTCAGTGTTCAGTGTACTGCCACCTGCTTACCACAGTACACTAAACACCAGTGAGAGGCATGTAGTTCCTTCTCTGAGTCATGACCCA
Source organism: Protopterus annectens (assembly GCF_019279795.1). Taxonomy (NCBI): domain Eukaryota; kingdom Metazoa; phylum Chordata; order Ceratodontiformes; family Protopteridae; genus Protopterus; species Protopterus annectens. The sequence goes on from NC_056728.1 coordinate 1,775,773,951, forward strand.
GATATTTGGTGCACTATATAGGCTCTGAGTGGCTCAAAAGGAAGCATGCTGCAGCTCTTTCTGGGTATGAAAGTATGTTTACATCTTTATTTGGACCATTGTAGGGGAAAAGTTTAGTTTTCCTCAGTTATTTTAGCTTATGAAATTATTGCTTTTTCATAGATATAGACACCCATATTACTGTTAATTATAATAAAATTATAAGCATTGTAACCCAGTGTTTTGAGATGTAATGTCATTATTCTTTTTCTTTTTTTATTCATCTGCTTGACCAAGAAAATGGTTGCCTGACCTTCACCCATTTGGTCCATTCATTCCTCCTGAGGGTATAGGAAAGGGCCTCCAGGGCAAGCTCACAAAATTCTTTCCATCCTGGATCATGTAGGGCCCCTGTCTGAGCAAGGGTCCTGCAACCCATTTGTTCTCTACTATTGAGCTCACTACCTTCCTCATATAAAATGCACATTGAGCCATCCCTTCCCTGAGGCAAGAACCACATGGTCCGTTCATTGCCCAGGTTGAGCTCACATGTCTTGTTCCTTTATTTATTGGCTTGTTTGTTTGTTTGTTTACCAGGTAGGGTTACCACCTGTTGCTACATATTTTTATTTTTAGTAAAAGTTCTTCATTTTTTACTTCTGTTATATATATTTTTATGCCCTGCAAAATCTGATGTTTCTATAAAAAATGTCCCACTTTGGGCATTTGAAAAGGTGGCAACCCTATTACCAGGTAGGTTGGCTTGTCATCTGACCCTTTTCAGTCCTACCCAGACTCTGAGAGGAGCAGAATTTGCAGAGCAAACATCACACATCCAATGGGCATATAATACATAGAATAAGGTGGGTGAAAGGACTGGGAAAGGCGATTTATGGGTGGTCCTTGGGCAGCAGCTGAGGAAATGGTGAAAAATAACACTGGGCATTATTATCAAATGGTTCATACTATATTCTCTACAGATCTGTGAGACATTTTTCTGCTTAAAGATGGCACACAGTACCAGAGCTGTAAGAATGGGTAATGGAAAACACAGTCAAAATAACTATTTACCATAGCACAAGGGATATGATACAATGCTAGATTCAAAAGATGGGGGAAAAACACTTCAGAAATGAGGTAAGTGTAGTAATATGTAGTGGTCTTTTAACACTAACCCAAACTGTTGATATGAGGACATGGTTATGCTCTTGTTTAGGGCAATGCACATTAAAATCTTCCTCTACATATCCTGTATAGGATATACTCAGCCCATGTTGCTTGTGGTAACTCTAGTCCCATTCCTACATCTGTGACTTAAAGGATTGCAGTTTGGCCCTTCAGTTAGATAAGCACCCTACACAAGCCTGGATATTCACTTATTTTTTTCCCAAAGCCTAGCCCAGCCATCAAACATACCTTTCAATTGTTCAGATTTTTGCCTCATATTTTTGGTTTGTTCCTCACAAAGTGTATGTTTTTTATCAAATCACTGAGGACTGAAGTTACTAAATAATGACATACGTTTCAGTGTCAGACTTCATATCCTTCAGATAATACATGCTCACACAAATCCTCTTATTCTAGCAACTTAAGTTTAGAAGAGCAATATTTAAAATCTGTCAATATTTTTGGCCTTTGCCCCCCCCCCCCCATTATTTTAGGCTTTGTCCAAATTTCTTGTGCTAATAGGTTGAAAGATATGTACATAATTGAAATCCTAACTCCAGCTTCTAAGTCATACAAAAGCCGTACAACATACACTAGGGATTTAATAATGATTATGCCTATTGTTAAAGTTATGTTTATGTTTTTGTATACCTGTGAAACAGGCTACCACTCTACAGACGGCACCCTGCTGTTGATCAGTTCAGGGTGTTCTGCCTATGTTTGGGGAGCCAATTACATGTCTTCTACAAGAAAGATAAAGGAATAATAAAGGCATGTGTGCTGTCTTGCAGGAAATGATCACAGCTACAAATTAATGATTGTGAACTGTTTCCCATGTCGGCTGTGGTAGTTTCCTACCTCAAAGATGCTGAATGATCACCAATTTTCTATTAAAGAAATGTTTTCTAGAGCAGCCTTCTTGACAATTCTTATGATGGACTTGTGTATAAACCCTTTTAATTCTTACAGTCTTTTTATTAACTGTATCGTGTGTGTATTCTTAATCTGTATCTACTCATGTAAGTCTAGCTCACTCAGATGAGTGTGTTCATTGAAGTGTTACCTGGTAGTATAAATCAATGAGAATGGACTAATGCAAGTATATATATTTCAAATGTTTCCAATAAATTGCTTTATTCATTATTGATTTAGGAGACTTTGGCTTTGGCCTGTGATTACTTGAAGAGAATCCGAGCTGACATGGGAGGAACAGACATCTATTCACCACTGAATTGGATTTTGCGTCAGCCAGTTAGCAGAGGACATCCACGCCTGATTTTTCTTCTAACTGATGGAGCCGTAAGCAACACAGGGAAGGTCATTGAGCTTGTTCGGAATCATTCTCGCTCCACAAGGTATGCCACCCTTTACAGGCACTTAATAGTGCTCACCTCCCAAACTGAGCAGGCCATAGACACACACACACAGATATATAGATATAATTTTCAGTATAAATAAAAATATTAATACAAATATGTGATTGTGCACATTTAATATATATATATATATATATATATATATATATATATATATATATATATATATATATATATATATAAGCCTATGCATACTAGTGCAGTACTCTTGAAAAATCAGGTCAGTTTGGCACAGAGAAAGCTGAAAAGGTTATATAAAAGCAAAAACTGTAGTTATACAGAATGTAACACTGTAGCTGGCATTATATGTAGAAATGTACACTTTGGTGTACTGCTGTACCATCGGATAGCAATTATTACATCATAGTGTCAACATGCCACAGAACTGTTAGAGATTGGTTACATTTGCATAGCTGTTACACACTGCATGTTACCATAAACAGCTAATGTTTAGAGAGTAAATGCTTGTGTTAGAAACTGGTAGTGATGTGTTATTTTGAATTTAGTAGTGGAACTGGGCGCATCACTGTATTGATTGATAGCTGTTAAATGCAATGCATAGATAAAGTGTTATTCAGAAAAAGGCATAAAAAGCTACTTTTGGGACTGTTGCGTTTCTTAAGGCATATCTTCTCTCTGTGTGATAGTGTAACATACTATCACTTGATGGAGGGGGACTTTGCTTCTGTAGCACACAGTGTTGCAAGTACATTTGACTCTACGTGGCACTATAAAGTATACATTTGATAGCTAAATATCAGCATAGATTACTGGCTTCTCTTGGCTTGTGCCTCCATATGTACTGTACAGGAGCACAGTCATGACTTCTCCATAAGTTGCATCATAATGCACCAGCACATGCTGGAAGGCAGCATGAATATTGTTATATAGGAGCTTAGGTATATCTATAGATAAGACATTATGGTACAGTAGCAGTGGCGGATTCAGGAATCTACAAAAGAGGGGGCGCAGTCTGGTTAATTGACTACCACGGTGGGAGTGGGAAAGTGGGACACTGGGCTTGGTGGATATGGAAAGATCACCTTAAGCTGTTCTGACATTATATGTGAAAAGACAGCAATATACATTCAGTTGCTCATGATTTTGTTGTGGATGTGGAAGTAGAAATAGTTTTTTCCTGTGCAGCACACAGCACATTTACAAATAGCACAAGTTTTTTTCAACACATGCCTGAGAGATTGGTTTGCCCATGCTAAGTCACAGTCTCCTTCCATGGTATAGTTGGCATATGCATTGGTATAACCTATGAAAGCATCCCACTGAAGGTGAAATTAGCCATAGCGAGTACAATAGTAAATTTAAGTAATTTTTTTGTAAGTAAAAAATGATATCTATGGAAACAGTGAAGTTTACTTAAGTAACACAGCAATCAAGAAAGTAGATGTTAAGAAAACATCTCAGAAAGCAAATACTCAGTTTAGTAATTGTAGTAAACTTATAGATGAAATTAGTAAAACAGATATTTCCCTTTAAATATCTACTGACTAAATATTTTCTGAGCTTTTATTAGCAATGCTGTTTTAGTTTCATCTTGGATTTGTCTCCATGTTAAACCTAAAAACCTCAGTGTCTTCCTTTTCATCTTTTCAAGGTATTCAGGTTTACAAGTCAAATAACCATTTATCCTCCCACTACATGAATAACAGCATGTCCCAATTTCACAGGTAATAAAAATGTTTAGCAACATATATTTAAATGCACAGGACGCTTTGTTAAAATAAACTATTTCACAAACCCTGTTGGTAAAGGAGAAAACCTACATGTAACAATCTGCTTAATTTTCAGTCAGTCATTTGGGACTTGGCTGCCTGTATTAATAACAGACTCTTCACTGACCCCTTGCCTCTGTGGTGGTTAGAAATCCTTTAACCTTAAACAACATATCCTTTGTATTATCCCACTATGGTCTAATGATGTTGTAGTACCCACTTTATCCCTCCCATATTAGGACAGTCATTGAATATAATGCCCGATTCAGCATGTACCTCACTAAACACTTAACATGCTTAAAATGCAGCAGTTTCCTCACTAGACAGACTAAAATCTAAGTCCATATATTTTGTGTCACATGGACTCTGCAGGGGTAATGCTTGGTTATCAGCATCCCAGTATCCTATGACCTCTTTCACCTAACATATTTCATTCTCATCAGATGTATATATACACAGCATTCTTCCTTGCATCTACCCTCAAAAACAAGCATCCTGTATATGTCTGATGTTTAACTATTTCTTTCTCCTGAACAGTATACAACCACTAGACAAGCAATAGTCAACTTTTACAAATCTCTAATGCATAATTGTGAGGAAAGATAAAGAAATAAGGACCATACTCAACCCAGCTCTCACGTAACCTATAATTACTTAATGTGAACACCTTTGAAAAGGGTTGATTTTTGACTAGAGAAAGTCCAGTAAAGATGGAGACCTCTAATAGGTATGTGTGAAAAAAACCTTTATACAGCTGGTGGTGTGGGGTTGAAGGGCCAAAGAAGCTCTGATTGTCTAGATTCTGTGTGTTAATTGTGTTTCTACTGCTTTCCAGAAGATTTAACCCTCAACAGTGTGTACGTCTACAGATAAAATCAGTGATATAATTTTATGCATTCACACTGCCCTGGCAAGCCACATCTATCACAAGACAGATAAAACACACACACACACACACACACACACACACACACACACACACACACACACATGAGAGCATCTAAATGAGACATGATCAACTGCTTCCTCATACATCCTGCCTAGGCTACCCAAATACTAATTTATTGCCACGGTACTGCTTATTTAATGGACAAATAAATGTAATAGTAAATAACTACAAAAACAGAGATAGTTAGACACCAACTATCAGTGCAACATTTTCCAGCACTGTGTAAGTACCAGAACATGTCTATATGATAAATATATTTAATAGCAAATAACATATATTCATAATATTCCTGGAAAATAACTCACATTTACTCTGGTTTCCATAGCCAGATCATGGTCAAATGGGGCCCCAGACAAGGTAATGTTTGAGCTGACACACATTCACACCACCCCCCATGGCCATTCCAGTGTTCCATTACTTAGCTGTTTCTCCCCATTTACCATAAGCACTGTTCAAACCTCTCAGTATGCATACTATTTTATTCTTTACTTCTACAATGATTACAGATATTTAGATTTAAAACGTATTTTAAATTTTATAGCACAAACACCGATAGACATTTGCTAAACAAAACAATACAGTCTCACACTGAAAACAGACTTAACATTAACAGTAAACTTCTCTGGCCTTGAAACTGAAACAGCATTGAAAGCCACATTCAAAGAAAATGTATTTGACCAGTGGCAAAAAAAGTTTACCTTTGGGCTGTTTTCAAACCATAGGACCATGCATACAGGCATGTGCTCTTTGAAATCACCTTACTGATTGTATTAAACTATATCTCTTGTATAATGCAGCACCACTTGTTGGACTGCATTTTATGTGGGTAATTTTGAACATTTTTCCAGTAAGCAATGAAATAAAATGTTATACCCAGTGATGACAAAACTGCCCATTTCAGAACCTTTCAACTACAGAAGGCCACTTAAACTTTTGTCATTACAATCCACCAATATCATGTGCACAATCGTTGCAGAGGTAAAGGTCATCTGAATAATTCCACATTAAAGAAATCTGTTACTAATGAAGAGGGTGCTGCTAGCAAACAACTTTATATTTCAGTCTTTCATCTACGAATTCAGTGCTTGCTGCCCTCGAAAAATAAATTTCCTATGTTGCAAAAAATAAATAAATAAATTGGTAAGCTGATAATATTGCAAAAGGGAATGGATGGCAAACCGACAACAGGTTCATAGTTATTTGGCATCGCATCCAAAGGAAAACACACTCAGGACTGCAGTACCCCTCCCCCCCAATTACAACACATCAGCAATCCACCTACATGCTGTGGGAGTAGAACCTACAGCTTTCTTTATCAAAAGCAAGTATGCTAACTGTTGTGCAACTAACATAGCTTTTAAATTTTAAGCACAACAGTTCTGACCATTTGCTAAACAAAGTAGTTGCACATTGAAAGCAGACTTCTCAAGAGCAGCAGTAAACTTATATACCCTTGAAGCTCACAATCCCTTGAAAATGCACTGAACCAAGTAAAACAACCCTCAACATATCCAGTTCCTCCATTTGTAAAATAATTCCACTCCTTGTTACAACTTAAAATGAATAACTAAAAATAACTAACTCTTATCACCACAGACATCAAGGCTTATGAAACAGCTGCATTATGCAGGTGTCACAGCCAGAGCATGGTCAAATTAGCCCAAGGCAGGGTAATGGATCAGGCCACACTCACTGCCATTCTTTGTCCCATTACTTGGCTATTTCTCCCCAGTTACCATGAACACTGTTCAAACCTCTCTGTGTGAATATTGATTTCTGATTTACTTCTACAATGCTTAGATATATTTGGATTTCATTTGAAACTTTTATTTCAAATTTTATAGCAGAAACACTGATAGACATTTGCTAAACAAAGCAATACAGTAACAATGAAAACAGACTTGGCATTAAAACTTCTTTGCCCTTGAAACTCACATTCATTTAAATGGCATTGAAACCCACATTCAAAGAAAATGCATCTGGCCAGTGGTGGATAAAGTTTATTTTTGCGCTGTTTTCAAATCAAAGGCCCCTTGTACACATTTGTGTGTTCTTTAATTCACCTTCCTGATTGTATTAAATTATATTCCTTTTATAATACAGCACCATGTGATAGAACATGTTGAAAGCAATGAAAAAAAATGTATGAATATACATTGAATGCATGATATATATATATTGAATGCAAATACATGAATGGATGCATAGAACGTTTACACAATAACCTGGCAATGGATGGAGATATTCACCCAAACCCTGGCCCTGCCACCTTAGATAAGGTAACTTCAATTGCATCTAACCCAGTTGAATCACTATCTATTAATAAGTCCCCCAACTCCCTCCTGATCTGCCAACTAAATATTCATACCATAAATAACAAAGTACACAATCTTCATGCCCTCCTACAAGTCCAGTCCCCTGATGTTTTATGCCTAACTGAAACCTGGCTGAAACCATTAACCTCAGATAATGAAATTCTACCACATGGGTATAATATACTTAGACTAAATCGCTCAACCAGGAAGGGGGGGGGGTAGCTGTACTCTTCAAATCTACACTAAATTTTACCTCAGACCCCATTCAAACACCCCAGGTCAATAAGGCAGAAATAATTGCTACCAAGCTCCAAATTAACAAAAACAAATGCATGAATATAGTCTGCGTGTATATTCCACCAGGGAATAATACCAATACACTAGAAGGCATCATCCAATGGTTAGCTAGCAACTATCCACAGGAAACCATTGTGCTAGGAGATCTTAACACTGACTGTGAGACTTGTTCCTCTCAATCTCCTACCACCCATGTAAACCTGTATGGATTCACACAGGTTATATCCACCCCCCACCAGGATGGGAAACTTAATCAAAAAGATAGTATACTGGATTGGATACTAATCAATAGCCACCCCCAAATGTATTCATCAGAGGCCATCCCCGATGACCTCAGCAATCACTTTCTCACCTTTATCTGCAAGCACAAATCTAATTACTCCCATCAGCCCATCTACAGAACAATAAGAAATAGTAAAAGCTTCAATCCTAGTAAGTTCCAGGACGAACTTAAGGCATGCAACTGGGCTGCCCTAAAGCACTTTTGCCCCTAGATGAAGCTATCTCCCACTTTAACAATAAATTCCTTACCATCCTCGAATCCCATGCTCCCGCTCGTTCCACTAGGGTAAAAACAAAAGCTGACCCATGGCTCTCTAAAGAAACTAAATCAAAAATCATAGTCAGAAACAAGGCATGCGGGCTACAAAGACCCCTAAATCAAACCAAATTTAGACAACTAAGAAATGAAATAAAACGATCCATTCTATTAGATAAAAAAAAAAAAACTACTACCTCCATCTCCAACAAGGAAACCAAAATAACCCCCAAAAATTCTGGGCAGGGATAAATAAATTACTGCACCCAGGTCAAACCACCACTCCACCTCCCTCAGCCTCTACTGATAAACTACCAGCGGATGTTGCTAACACCTTTAATAATTTCTTTACTGAAACTATCCAAGCCATTGCTTAACTCCTCTAACCCACTGGATAGCACTCCCAGCCCTCCTTTAGCTTCTGACCAGTCTCTACATCTTTTATTAGTTTACTACTCAAAAAATTAAAACCTACTACCCTAGCTGCAGACCTTCGCCCAGCTGAATATTTGCAAAAAGCTGCTGATACCATAGCGTACCCCGTTTCCATTCTAATTAATCAGTCCATATCAGAAGCCTCAGTCCCCTCTATCTGGAAAATATATCATGTCATACCCCTCCATAAAGGTGGAAAATCTACTGAATTATCCAATTATAGACCCATAGCCATCTTATCACCTCTGGCAAAAATCATGGAAAAATGCATCCATAAACAACTTCTGTACTTTCTAACCCAAAATAACCTACTGTCTAACTCCCAGCATGGCTTCAGGCCATATCATAGTACCACCACAGCTCTCCTCTCCTTCTCTAATGCAATAATCTATAACAGGAACAACTTCAAGTTATCCTCAGCCATTTTCTTTGACCTCTCCAAGGCTTTTGATATGGTCAGCCACCATCTTCTCATCAACACCCTGGCAACAATGTCTCTAGGCAATCACTCTCTTCGATGGTTTGAATCCTACCTGCACAATAGACAACAATCTGTCTTATGGCAGAATAAACTCTCAAACCTCCTACCCAATACCCTAGGTGTCCCACAGGGGTCTATCTTGGGACCAATTCTGTTTTCCATTTTTATCAATGACCTCCACACAGTCATCCCTGAAGCCATCTGTATTCAATACACAGGCGACTCAACGTTGATCTGCACTGGCACCTTGCAAACAGAGCTGCTATCAATAACTCAAAGTACTTTTAACCTAGTAGATAATTGGCTTGCCGCTCGCTGTCTGATTCTAAATCCTAACAAAACAAAGCTCCTACATTTCACCCCACCCAAAGATCCTATCTCTCTCCATTAAGGCTAATAATGGTACCATAATCTCATGCCCATACAAAACTGCTAGGAGTTATTATTGATAACAATCTTAAGTTTGATGTGCATGTCAACAAAACAATCAAAACCATTAACAGAGGACTTACATTGCCCACTCCCATCTACTCTCTACACTCTACTATGCTTCCCCTTTACTTGTCAACCTAATTAAAACTGATATTAAACTCTCAAGCTGCTATAATAACATAGCTAGATTTGCAACTGGTCTACCCTATAGAACACATCATTGTAAAAATCTAAATTATCTCGGATAGCTAGAGCTACCAAGGCAGATTCAGTATAATCTACTCATTGTGGCTCACAAAGCACTTAACCAACCAGAAAATACACCTGCCCTGAAAATTATCATCTATTCCCACTCCAACTCCAGATCACTCTGGTAATCTAATAGATTGGTAGTGCAAACCATCAAATCCAACAACTCAGCTGGTGACTCCCTGTTCGCCAACTCTGCTGGCAAAATTTGGAACTTACTTCTTGCTAACATTACCTTAGATACCACCCTATCTCAATTTAAAACAGCTCTCAAGGAGTATTTCAAGTCGCAATAGATATGTCCCTGCTCCAAGCTTGACTAAATCTTTATTCATACTGGTGTACTAATAATATGTCTGTAAATGGAATTCAAATATCTTTATTTGTTAAGCCAGATTAGAAGTTTGTTAGACTGTATAAATTTAACGGGACTGTAAAGTGTGTTATATCTGTATAATGTTATGATGACTCCTGTTCTATCTGTACATTGTGATGATTGCATATGTAACCACCTTTGGAGCTTTTCTCCCCGGGTCTCTGCCAAAAATGGACATGTATCCAGTCGGACTATCCTGGTCAACAAATGTAAAATAAAAAATACATAAAAAATAAAAATGAACCAATATTGACAAAACTGCTCAATTCAGAACATTTCAACCATAAAAGGCCACTGAAACTTCTATCATTACAATCCACTAATGTCAGTCAGTATGCACAATCTCTGCAGAAGTAAAAGTCATCTGAATAATTCCACATTAAAGATATTCTGTAACTAATGAAGAGGTTGCTGCTAGCAAACAACTTTGTATTTTATTGTTTCATCTACAAATTCAGTACCCACTGCTCTTGAAGAATAAATTGACTACATTACATTAAAAAATGTTAAGCTGGTAATATTGCAATAGGGAATGGATGGCAAACTGAAAACAGGTCCATAACTAGGCAAATCATCCAAAGGAGGACATACTGAGGACTGCAGCACCTCACCCCCCTTGATGCCCCACACAGTATCAGCAATCCATCTACATGCTTTGGGAGTAGAACCCATAGCCTTCTGCATCTACTAACAATTATTTTCAACTCTACAGCACAATAGTAATGTTGTTGTGTCTTTCAGCTTTTCGAACTCCTGTCCGCTAATGATTGGCAGCAGATTTAGCTCTGATGCACAACCTTCAACAAAGATTCATGCATGTCTCCACACAGAAGAAGCTTTAGCTGAGAATCAAACAGAGTATACAGCACAATAGTAATAGCATTTGCTAATCAAATCAGTTGCATATTGTAAACAGATTTAGCATGAGCAGTAGTAAACTTTAAGCTCACAATTAATTGAAAAATGCACCTGAAACACATTTCCTTGAGAAGTGCTCCTGAAACTCAATTATTTGAGAAATGCACCTGGCAGCTTGATGGTTGGGGTAAATTAACCATTTGCTATCCCTATTTAGGGCATTTACAAAGTCTGAACAATAGGGATACATTTTAAATATTGCTGTCATAAAACTTAGAAAGTTGCTAGAATAAAATGTCTTGTGTTACCATACATTTTCTGAAGAGCAAAGTCTGAAACTCAAATGTCTGTCATTATTTAGTGAATTCAGTCCTCACTGATTTGACACAAAAATCCAAAAAAATCACAAACTTTATGAGGAGCAGGCCAAAAATGTTGTTGTTGTGTCTAGGGGTCGCCACAGCGGAACTCCGGTCTGCTAATGATTGGCAGTAGATTTTGCTGAGAATCGAACAGGACAATGTCTTACCAGAGGGGCGAACGCGCTCACCGCAGCACCACCATGGGCAGGCCAAAAATATGAGGTGAAAATCTGGACCATACCTCTCAACCTCTTAGCACAAAAATCTGAACAAAGCCTGACATAATGGGGGAGAGGCAGATTTTAAATATTGCTCTGTTAAATGTAGAAAGTTGCTAGAAAAACAAGATTTGTCTTGGTATGCATTTTCCTGAAGGATATGAAGTCTGAAACTCAAATGTATGTCATTTAATGACTTCAATCTTCAGATCATCCAAGTGTTTTGCCATAGAATCAGAAATTTTATGAGGAATAGATCAAAAATATGAAGCAAAAATCTGGACAGTTGAGAATGTAGTGTCTCTCTTTCATTCACACAGACACACACACACACATATAAACGCACTCCTTACATGTCCATCTGTGTTGTCTGTAGCACACACACTAGTTGTGTTCCGCTATATGTGGAGCATTCTGTCATTCCATTCATCAGCATAGCTCTCTTGTTCTTGTGCTTTATTGTCCTCAGTCCCTCCCATCCCTTATGTTAGTAACTGCAAACATTGTAGTTTTCTTTTTCAGAATAAATATGTTGACGCAAAACATGTTCTTCCATAGAGTTTATAAATGAATTTGATTAGTTTTGGAATCCTCCAACTTTGACCCTTCTTTATCATTATTTCATTTCAAAACTTTATTCACCAAGAAAGCAGTTTAATTAGCCCATTACGCAAATACAAAAAACCGTGAGTATTACGCGTTAATTAACTTCTGACTTCTCTTCCTAGCATTAGTGGATGAATAAATCTTATTTTAATTTCCCCCTTTTAAGTCTTAAAATTACACAAAGCATGATTGGCAGAAGGAAACTACACAGGTCTGTACATCTAAACAAAGAAACTAGGAGATTAAATGACATGACTGTGACTGCCTTTTCTCAGAATGCTTCATTTTCAGAGTTGGTATTTATATGTTCGGTGGTGTGGGGGATTTGACAAAGATAAGTTTAAGGGAAAAGAGCAATGTCCGCTCTTTATTTTTTATGACTGCTGAACATTTCAGTATGAAGCCAAGGAATGTTTTTTTATTTTTTTAACGATTTTTGGCTCAGTGAAGTACTTACAGTTGAGTGAAAAGCTAGGGGAAAACTTTCAGAAGCAGCTGGAGGAATTTCCCTCATCAGTCCATGGATGGAGCACACACACACACACACACACACACACACACACACACACACACACACACACACACACACACACACACACACACACACACACACACACACACACGCACACATCTACTGAAGTAACTTGAGGAATGACTCAGCTGAAATTGCTCGGATTACTCTGGCTTCTGGAACATGATTGGACCATGGGAATCAGCTGACAAGGAACTAAGCCACTCAGTTCAATTGTATTACAGGAGATACCCTTGCAAAGCAAAAACAAAAATATAAACTGGCAAACGGCAAGGCTGAAGAGCAAAATGCATCTCCAAATTAATGGTAATAATGGGGCACTTTAGCACCGCTGGTAAATCTGCCATTGTTGAAATGGAAAATGTACACTCTTGAATGTACATTTTCACACAACAACAATAATATTTTTTTTTTTTTTTTTTTTTTTCATGCCATGGATGTTCACTACTTTAAAAAGGGGGTGGCGCGCGCCCCTGCGCCCAGGCCTAAATCCGCCACTGAGTAGTCTTTTTGGCTGATGAGGGAGGTGCAAGTGAGTCATGGCAGTGGGGGTGATCATGTCTTACTTACATCCAGGGATCCCAATATGATGGGTAAGTAGCATGTGAACATTATTCAGCAACAATGTATAAAAAATTCACCATTGAGAAGGTAGCTGAATCTACAAGCTACGCATAGGCATTGGGTAACTCTGTTTGACTAGAGAGGGCAGCACGCCAAAGGTGGATGGGCTATTGTTAAAAATCACGTAGTATCCACATGTGGCTGGGGACCATGGCCATAACATACTAGTATGCAGAAAGAGAAGACTGACAGATGTGTATTATCAGACACACAAACTGGCATGCACTCTGGAGAGGGAAGGGAAGGTTATTGGCAGTGATCCATGAAAAGCAACTATAGTCTCTAGCATTAATAATTCACTTGTGATTTTGACTCATTACAGCCGAATGACACCTGTAGGCATTTCTGCAGTTAGATCCTAATGATGCCTCTAGGCATCAGATATTGCTTGCTCATTTTTGCACTAATAATTTCAAAACCATTCTGCATATAAAGTATTAAATGATTTCATCATAAAGCTTACACAGTACCAAACATATCAAACACACACACTGGCATGCACTCTGGACAGGGAAGGGAAGATAATGTTTCTGTCACTAGGGAACAGGTCCTTAATGTTCTCTCTAAGACCCAGAACACTGCATCAGTGGTCTCAGACAATATCTCAGAATGCCTTCTAAATAGCATGAAACATGACCTGTCAGGGGCTCTGGAATTACTGTTTAACTGTAGCCTCCAAGCAGGCTTCATGCCTCATGAATGGAGAAAGGCAACAGTCATCCCTCTGCACAAAGGTGGGTCATCTACAGATCCTGGAAACTAATGACTCATAAGTCTCACTAGTCTTGTATGTAAAGCCATAGAAAGAATTATCATGGAGATGATCAACAGAGATATAGGAAACCTTCAGACACTGGACCCAACCCAGTTTGGTTTCATCAACGGCAGAACATGCGTTCTTAACCTGGTGGACTTATTTGAGAAGGTCAACAAAGCAATGGATGAGGGCAACATTTTTCACATTGCCTACCTTGACTTGGCGAAGACATTGGACACAATACCCCACTCAGGCATTGCTGACAAACTCAAGAGGTTAGGAACAAACCCGTATGTTACCCAGTGGATAGCCAACTGGTTCACAGACAGGACCCAGGAAGTTAGAATTGAAGAGTCCACCTCTACAAAGAGGCCAGTCACAAGTAGAGTCCCTCAGGGATTAGCCCTTGGACCGCTTCTTTTTGGCATTTACTTCTCAGAAGTCAAGGCCAGTGTCAGTGGTCTCTGGCTGACTAAATTTGCAGATGATTGCAAATTAGGAGCTGTGATTAAATCTCATACTTACACAAATGTTCTCCAGGATGGGCTGACACAGACAAACAACTGGTGTCAGAGCCATGGACTAAGACTAAATGCCAAGAAATGCATGATAGCATCCTTTGGGAAGTCATCCATCCCTGGTAACTCTCATATTGACAAAACACCCCTTAGAGTTGACCCAGTAATCAGGGACGTAGGGACACAAACAGATAGTAATCTAGCCTTTGATCATCACGTGCCTACAGTGGTGAGGAAATCATTCTATGTGCAACTTATAAACAAAGTTATGACATCTAAGTCCAAGGAAGTCATTGTTCTACTGTAGTCAGCATTCATCAGACCTATCATTGAGTACAATGCCCCCTTTGGTATGTACCTAACCAGGCATATCCAACAGCTGGAACATCCACAAAGGTTCCTCACTAAAAGAATACAGGGCATAAGTAATATGCTCTCTGTTGACCACCTCAAGGGCCTATCCCTGTATTTTGTTTCCTATAGGCTTTTGAGGGAGATCTATGCCTGGCATACAGGGCATTATCAGACCCCACTCTGATGGACCTCCTGCATATCCACAAAACAAACGTTACCAGAATTACCCATTCTAAAGACTTAAATCTTGTCTATGATATAAATGGGACCTACTGGAGAGATAGATATGTATCCAAGAGACTACCCCATCTATGAAACAAGCTCCTCATCCATGTGAAGCAGAGTTCCTCCCTAACCTAATTCAGGTGTAACTTGGAAAATTGGATGGGAAACCAGAAATTCATCCCTGGTTTGGCCCCTATGTCTCTAATGCAAACAGGTAGCCTATAAATGGTTCATTTCCCAGTCCCATGCTTACACTTATCAAGGGTGTCATAACTTTTCAGAGATTCAGGATGCATGACGTGGCTTAAAAAGGCTCTTGTGGTTGTTAGCCTGGTAAATACCAATGAACCTATTAATATATGTGTGTTGATATCTGGGGTCTACCTGACAACATCGACGCACTACAACACCGACAACGAAATCACTGACACCACATAACCGAAAGTTCACAAACACGAAACCTCACATGCCCGACACACCACAATCCCGACAATCAACAAACAAAACAAATCCCCTGTCCAAAAAGCACACACACAACACAAGCACACCAAAATCCTTACAAACCCACACTAAACCCTACATACACAACTATCTATAACCTTAACCCAAACCCTAACCCTAGGGTCCGTCACTATCGCACACTCACCTAACCCGCGCCCTAACCCTAACTCACTTAACCCGCCCCTAACCATAAAGACTGTCACTATCGCACACTCACCTAACCCGGGCCCTAACCCTAACTCACTTAACCCGCCCCTAACCCTAAAGACTGTCACTATCACACACTCATCTAACCCGCGCCCTAACCCTAACTCACTTAACCCACCCCTAACCCTAAAGACTGTCACTATTGCACACTCACCTAACCCGCGCCCTAACCCTAACTCACTTAACCCACCCCTATCCCTAGAGTCCGTCAGTATCGCACACTTACCTTACTCGCACCCTAACCCTAACGTCCATCACTACCACATACTTACACAGCCTTTTCACATGTCGGTGTTCTCAGCGTCGGGGTTTTCATCTGTCGGTCATTTCAGTTTTCGATCTTC
Source organism: Protopterus annectens (assembly GCF_019279795.1). Lineage (NCBI taxonomy): Eukaryota > Metazoa > Chordata > Ceratodontiformes > Protopteridae > Protopterus > Protopterus annectens. Next base: position 1,775,790,381 of record NC_056728.1, read on the forward strand.
TGGTGTTGGTGTTCTCATCATCGACGTTGTCAGGTAGACCCGATATCTGACCTTTGTCTAGTGCAGGTAAGGCAATATTAATTGTTGTTCATATATTTATTTACATTATCATAAATGTCATGCTTTTTCTAAATATTTTTCTAAATAACCAAGTAGCACAGACAGAACTTCTTAGCTGTATATGAAAGCTTGGTTTATTGTTTTTTCACTTGTATATGAAAGCTCTCAGCTGGATGAACAATGTCCTACTAACAATATATGTGAAACTTGAGTGTTTGCTGAGATATTAAGTTGTTTACAAAATATCACATTCTTAATACCTAGTATGTTTACTCTGACTTATAAAATCCAGTTTAAAACATAGAGCCTAAAAAAATACTACCACTATAAAAATAGTTTGTGCTGAAGAGTTTGCCATTTACACTTCTTTAGTAACTCATATGGTTCCGAGATATATGTGTTTGAAATGCAAGGATATAAATTTGATTCTACCAAAAAGCTTAGGCTTGAGGGGATGGCCAAGATGGTGAGCAGTTAACAGCACTGTAGTTTTGCTTCAGTTTAACATCTCTGGTAGAATTTTTAAAGAAAATTTCAAAGAATATGTTTCAAAACTTGATGGATATATAATTAAACTACTTCTGAATAAACTACTACAAGAAAAATTAAGTTTGAAACCTTCTTCATTGCTTTTTCCTATCAAGAAACTAATTCCATCAGAATGAGTCACTGTAAACCCAGTATACAGGACAATACAATGAAGAGAGTCATGTATTCTATACTCAGCAACGTAAATTAACTTTCTATAAAGATGGATAAACTGGAAAGCAAAATAGACAATATTAAGGAGGAATTTAAAAAACAGGTGGGAGTGCTGAGGGAAGCTCTTAAACAACAATCTTCACAAATTTCAAATATAGAAGAGGTGATGACTGATTTAGATGGAAGAATGACTGACAGTGAGAATAATGCTGATTTTCTCCTGAAACAAAATAACTTATTTTGGGGAAAAATAGAAGCTCTAGTAAACAGATACAAAAGGAACAACCATTAGGATTTATGGCATCCCAGAGAAAGAGGAAGGAGACAGTATGAGTCAATTTTTAAATACCTGGCTGCATAAGACATTGAACCTGCCTGAAGCTCTTTCCTTTGGTATTAAGAGGGCACACAGATCACTTTCCAATACATCAGTTAAGAAAAATCTACCTACATAGATCAGTGATAGTTAGATTCTTTTCCAGCCAAGTCAAATATATTGTTTTAAAAACAGCATTGACTAATCATCCAGTTAAAATAAAAGAAAACATTATATGATTTGACAATGATTATTCAACTTCAGTTATGTCAAAAAGGAAAGCATGTGTATCTCTTAGGAAGGACTCAAAGAAAAACAATATTAAAGCACACATTTTGTTATAATAATAATAGTAATAATAATAATAATAATGATAATAATAATAATCTTACAGAAGGGCAGAGGATTTTTAACATTTTGGAAGATGCTTTGGAGTTTATACAGAGGAATAAAATTATTGAAAAACAATAAATGAAATGGACTGGAGTTTGTCTATATTTCTCAAAAGAAATGCAACAAGGAATAGGTGGTCAGTTAAAGACAATTACAGTAAAAATGAAAAATAAATGAAACATCACTTCATTCTCATTGTAGTATTTGTTCTGTAACACAAATAAGTATATGGATAGCAAGGATCAGATAATAATATTACTTTTTACAAGGTAAATCATATTTATTACTTATTTCAAATATACTTCTTTTAAGTTACATATATAAGTGAAGCTAATTTATTCCAAAAAGAGCTTAATCAGTTATACCAAACTTATCATTAAATGTAAAATATCAATATGATGAAACTTAAGTAAATAAACATTTAAAGTTCTCAATATGGTTTTGAGCTGTGCTACTAAACCTGGAATTTAAAATGACAGCAAAAAATGTATGCTAAGTTGCATTCTAAATGGCTGTTTTGTCTACACAAAAGAAAGTATTGGAATGTCACTAAACAATTAACACATCATTAACATTTTTACTGGCTATATTCTTATCACACCTCACTGGCACTCTTTCAACGCAAGATTTATTGTTAGGTCTACTTTAAAAATTGGTAGAAAGCTTTATATAAAATAAGACATGAAAACCCGAGAAAACATCCACATATGAAATGTAGGAATCATTGTTTTATCTCTACTTATGCTTAGTTACTGTCTTCCTACAATATTTAGTAAGTTATTTACTGTTTAAAGTAACTTGCTAATCCTTTATTTTGAAATGAAAGTTAAACATGAATACTTGTGATTGTTGTGAGTTTGTCATGCAGAATTTCTAAAAATATGTTATCTGTATTTGTGAAGTATTTGAAAGTTTAGAGTTTCATGTATTTTTTCTTGATTAGATGGATTTGAAGCATTAATATTTATGATTTTTTTATTTTTCAAATACAGTTGAATAAATTCCATAGTATTTGTATATAACATCTTAATAACTACGTACCCTAGTTACATCAGCCTAACACTATAACAATGCTCAATATATACAGCTATTTTATAGGAATAACAATCCAGTTATCAGTGTGCATCTGTTCAGTTATTGTAAAGTGTCAATCAATGATAAGACTTTTTCCCATGTATTGTTAATAAATAGCTTAAGATGAATCCTTAATTCTTTAATTTTAATTTCCAACAATGCTGTGGTCTTCAGTAGGCTGTAGCAGTCTTTCAAAGTCAGTATTGTGTTTGTATTCCATCTTCTTGTTATACACTTCCTTGAGTTTGCAAGTATTGTCCATAGTAAATACATATTTGACACATTAAAATGAGGACCTTCTTACACATTTAATAATACTAGAGCTTTAGATAAGTTAAATGATTCATTAAATAAAGCTTGTAAAAAGTTTTTAATACCATTCCAAAATGGCTTAACTTTAACACAGTCGAAAAAAATGTGATTCCAATCTGCATTGTGTATTTGCTCACACTGCCAACATATTCCCTTTGTGGAAGACTTAATTTTAGTAATTCTATCTGGAGTTAAGAATGCTCTGTGCAAGCATTTCCAATTAAAAACTTTCTAGTTTTCTGTAAAAGATGTATGTTTTATTGATAATAAAATATTTGATTTAATTTCTACAGTTAGCTGTAATGAATGTCCTTTTGTTATATAATTCCAATATGAAGATTTGGGTGTTATTTTATAATTTATCAATATCTTGTAAAATTTTGAAATACTATTTTTCATGTCATAATCATTATATATGATTTCACATAGGCATTTTGTAAGATTAGATGTTTCTTTAAATGAATAATTACTAATTATTCTGCATAAATCTTGCGAATACATCAGAATGCTTTGCATAGTTGACCAGTCTTGTGGAATTTTGTATGTTGTTTCTATTGTTTGCATATCTAGAACTTTTAGTTCTTTGATACATTGAAACCAACAAACAAATCCTTTCTGTTCCCAGGAATTAATTATTTCTCTGTATATTTTATGTTTGGTATCTACTTCTCTGAAGTACAGGCTAACACAGAAAGCCTCTGGCTAATGAAGTTCGCAGATGACTGCAAACTAGGAGTCATAGTCAAGTCCCCAAATGATGTGGACATCCTACAGAAGGGCCTCACTGAGACAAATGCCTGGTGTCAGAGCCATGGCCTCAAGCTCAATGCCAAAAAGTGCAGTGTCATCCCCTTTGGTAGAAACTCTGTACCAATGAACTATCACATAGGCAGCAATCTACTTAACACTGAATGTGTGATAAGAGACCTTGGGACCCAGGTGGAGAGTAGTCTCTCCTTTGATAGTTACATCACCACAGTAGTCAGGAAGTCCTTCTACGTGGCACACCTCATCATAAAAGGGTTCTCATCCAGGAAAAAAGAGGTCATTGTTCCCCTCTACTCGACACTCATTAGACCCATTATACAGTACAACGCCCCTTTTGGAATGTACCTTACAAGACATCTGCAGCAGTTGGAACGGCCACAGAAGTACCTCACAAAGAGGATTACTGGCTTCAAACAAATGCCCTACACTGACCGTCTCAGAAAACTCCAGCTTTACTCCATAGCATATCGCCTACTCCGAGGTGATCTCTGCCTAACATATAAAGGCATGTCAAACCCAGAGCTGTTGGACATGCTACACCTAAAGAAATCCCAATCCCTCCAAGCTACATACTCTAGGGACCTAAACCTTGTCACAACAATAAACAGGACATGCTGGAGGGATAGATTCCTGTCCCAGAGACTTCTCATACTCTGGAACAGGCTACCCATTTATGTCAAGCAAAGTTCTTTATTAGCACTCTTCTAGAAAAATATTGATGAGTGGATGGGAAATAGAAAATACACCCCAGGGATCACTTCTGTGTCTCTGCTCAACAGTGGCACAGGAAAATAACTTTCTTGGGTGGTGTAAGCCAGGGAACTTTATTGGCTAGGCTTACGTAGGCCCTTGGGCCAATAGCTTAGTACCTACCTATGAACCTATGAGGATAGCTCTTTGTAACTATGAATGGTGTTAAAAGATCAGACCAGATTTTTAAATCTATATTTGCATTAATAATTTTCCTAAATGAGTCAATATAATAATTAATCATATGAGTTTTAGTGGTCTTAGTTATGTTATATTGCATACAAATACATATGTGCCATGGCAAATTGTTTTTATATGTTATTTGAATTTTTTTTGTAAATCAAATTAATTTATTGATATTACAGTCAGTAATTCTTTACAATTTGCAGAATAATTTGGACTTATCCAATCTGACATTGTTTTAGATATTGATGCTTTTGTATATGTTTCTATATCAGGAAAGTTTAATCCTCCCTGTTTCCATGGTCTAATATGATGTATTAAAGCTATTCTGTTTCTTTTGGGAAACCATAAAAATTGTATTAGGCATGAGTTTATTTCTTTGAGTATATTCCTTTCTGGTAACAGTTGTATTACCAAAACTATATATAGTATCTTGGGTAGTAAAACCATGTTTATTAACTGTAGTCTATCTTCAAATGTTAATATTATTTTGTTCTACTTTTCCACAGAGATTTTAATTATATTGATGATATTATTGTAGTTTTTTAGACTAATTCATTATTATCCTTGCATAACTCACTTCCTAGATATTTTAAGGTAGATTCTTGTTTCCCTATAATGTGATTCCCCTTCATCTGCAATTCTTTTTTTTATTTAAAAATAAAAAAAATGATTCTGATTTATTGAAATTGAGTCCTGAAGTCCTGTAAAATGTGTCAATTAAAATATCTAATTCTTGTAATGTCTCTGTTGTATTGGATAATGTTAATAATATGTCATCAGCAAAGAGCATTATTTAGAATTGTATTGTTCATAAACATCTACTCCTTTGACTTTTGTATTGTTACATATTGAATCTGCCAATATTTCAATAGCCAAAGCAAATAGATTTGGTGAGAAGGGACATCCTTGTTTCGTACCCTTTGTTATATGTATAGATTCAGAGGTGAAAGGACCTAGCTTAACATACGCTAAATTATTTGTATATATATATATATATATATATATATATATATATATATATATATATTCTTTAGTAGATGAACAAAGGAAGGAGGAAATTCAAATAACGTCAGAATTTTGAATAAATAGTCCCAATTTAGGAAATCAAAAGCTTTCTCTATAAGCCAATTATGAGCATTTCTTTATTTTCTTTAGTAACATAATCTATAAGAGAAATTATCCTTTTAATATTGTCATGTGTGTGTCTATGATATATAAATCCAGTTTGATCATTATTTATTGTTTTGGGTAGTGGTATTTTCATTCTGTTAGTTAATATTGTCATAAATATCTTATAGTCATTATTTAATAATGATATAGGTCTATATGAGGTACATAGGTTTGGGGATTTATTTTCCTTTAGGATTGGTGCGATTAAGGAATCTCTCCAAGAGGGTGGTATTAAAGATTGTGACTGAATTTCTAATAGAGTTTTATGGAAGAGGGGTAGTATCTTTGAAGGAAAAAGTTTATATATTTCCATAATTATGCCAGCTATACCTACAGCTTTATTATTTTACCCTATTTTTTTGTATCTGTAATTTCTTTGTAGGATATGGGTGCTTGCAGATCTAGTTTTAATTTTTCTGTTTTTTTATATTAGAACACTTTTTATCTAGATTTAATTGATCAATATGCATATTTTCTTTTTGGAAATATTCCATATAGTGATTTCTATAGACATCAATAATGTCACCTATATCCAAGATGTTTTTCCCTTTCTTTTCATGGAAGATACTTTTAAGGTTATTAGTTTTTGATTGCATTTTGATTCTTGTGGATAAATTATGTAGATATTTGGGAAAAGTGGCCAAGGTATTAGTTTTTAGTTTTTCTAAAGCTAAACTAGTTTTATGTGTTAGAATTTTGTAGTATTTATTGTTTAATACTTCTACTTTCTTTTTCATCCCCAAATGATTTTGATTTTTTTCAGCTTTTACTGACAAAAGTTTGGATTGTAGAGCTATTAAATCAGAATTCCATTCTCTGATTTTTTTATACCAAGTTAGGGCTTTACCATATATATAAGCTTTTAATGAGTCCCATATCATTATTTTATTTATCTCTGTGGTGTAATTAATATCTAAGAAGAACTGTAATTCAAATAATAACCAGGTTTTGAACTCTTTAATTTTAGTTATATATGCTGGAATTCTGGAGTTAAAGATTAATGGTTTGTACCCATTTTTATGCTTTAGTATCAATGAATTGTGGTCTGATAAGGGTCAGGGAGTGATTGAGAAATTAATGATTTTAGAGTGTAAGTCACAGGCAGCAAATATTTTATCTATCCTAGTTTGGGTACCAAATCTGTGATCTTGATGGGAAAACAACGAAGATTTATCTTAATTAAATTTGAAAGCATCTACAAGATTAAATGATTCTATCCGCTTGTTTAAAGCTTTTGATACAGCAGATGTATGCAGCGATCTTTTATTTGCAGTTTCAGAAATATCAGCTATACAGTTAAAATCTCCTCTTAATATTACGTTGTCTTTATAATTAATGGAAATGAAATCCAAGTGTTTTTTAACAGTTTCTGATCCAATGGTTGGGAACCTTTATAGATTGGCTATGGTGCATATTATGTTATTATATTTAACTATTACTAATGCCGTAAGGCCTTCTTTATCTTCATACTTATAAATGATTTCTGGGTTAATCACATTTGTTTTCCATAAAATTGTTACCCCTTTTGTCTTTGTCTTATAAGTGGATTGCTTCAATATCATATATTCCTTAGGATTCCATTTGTAATTGCCATTTGTTTTGAAATGAGTTTCTTGAAGGAAGACAATTTGTGCTTTGTTCAGTTTTAAATATTTCAGTAGATTTGATTTCTTGCTAGGATTGTTCAAGCCATTGGTATTTACAAATAATAAAGTTAAATCCATCTTAGGTTGTTTATACTATGTATTTTTTGTTTTATTGTGACTATTAAACAATTCTCTGATAACTATAAAGTATATGTTTGAGCTTTTAAAGGAAATTATCAGTTTTATACTTTGAGTGTTTACCACTAAAGTAATGTTTTGGTGAGGCATACTAAAAATGTTTTTCTGAAATTACAAATTTAAATTAATAAATGTTAACAAAACTAAGATCTGCACTAGCTATGGAATGAAAGTCATTCCTAATCTGATGGATAAACCTAAGTCCATCAGATTATTTTTATATTATTTTGAACAGATATAGTACTATTGTAGATTAGACAGAGTTCTAATATAATATAAATGTCTTCTTATTGTATAAGCAGTTAATATTTACACGAAAGATAGATGACAAGCAATTATTGGGAGGGTGGCCTAATAGTTAAGGTGTTTGCCTTACAAACACAAGATACAGGGTTTGAATCTCACAGGGGATAACTGGCTAGGCTTAAAATGGCTCGCAAGAGCAGTTAGCCTAGTACTAACCTATGAACCTATGAACCTATGAACCTATTCAATCATAGTAAAGTAGAATGTATCATATATAAAACCTCAGTAAAAGATTATCAGACAGTTATTTAACATATTCACCCTTATTGATGAAGTCTTTCAAAACTTATTACTTAATATAAACAGATGGTAATAATATTTATACCTAATATTTATAATACAATGTATTTTACTGGATATATCAGAAGTTATATTTCATTGTTTGCCAGCATTTAAGTAATCACTTTGTTTGTTGCTAACATACTTAAAGCATCAAGTTTATTTTATATAAACATTAATGAAAGTTAGTGCATTTAAATTATCAGTGCATCCCTCTTCCCCCTATTTCCTACACATAAGAGTTTTCATATCTGTCATTTCTTATTATAAAATGAGTGAAATTATAGGTTAAAAACAACAAATTCACTTATTGTGATTAATGATTACAAGTTCCCTTTCCATATTCATAAATTGCCATTTTATGGTATATACTGAACATTTTTAGATTTAAATGGCAACATTTTATTTTATATAATCAGCAAAGATTAAACTGAGTGATTATTGTTAATTTAGTACTATTTGTTCAAAATGTGATTGTTACATTCGGTGACATTCCTAGTTCAGGCTTCTATTGTTTCCCTTGAACAACTTTGTCAGTTTGATATCATGTATAAAACATTAGTTACCTTGGTAACAGCTCAAGTATTATGTATGTATGTTCAAGATGTGTTACAAAACCACAATTCAAGTTAAAGCAATTATATGACTTGTTATGCATATTTACTTATATGAGAAAATCATCATGCTTCCCCTTGATGTTCAGTATAGTGTATGTTATTTATGACAAGTTCAAACAGTAGTGTTATTATACTCAAGCCTATGTTATTAAACTGAGTGTGTATTGTCAATTTAATAATATTTGTTCAGAATATGATTGTTACATTCTGTGACATTTCAAGTTTAGGCCTCTATTGTTTCTCTTGAACAACTTTGTCAGTTTGATGTCATGTATAAAACATTAGTTACCTTGCTAACTGCTTAAGTATTATATATGGTCAAGATGGGTTACAAAAACTGCAATTCAAGTTAAAGCAATTACATGACTTGTTATGCATATTTACTTATATAAGAAAATCATCATGCTTCTCCTTGATGTTCAATGTAGTGTATCTCATTTATGACAACTTAAGGCAGTAGTGTTATTATACACAATTCCTGTCTTTAATATCTAAATTCAGCAGACTGCTTCATCTTATATGGCGATTATATATTTTATGTCTAGATTTATATATTACATAACTATTGTGCGTATGTGTGTTTTTATTTTTGGCTGTTGCTTAGTTATTTGAGAGACCACAAGCTGTAATGTTTAATCATATTATTAGCTCCTTTCAAGCATGTTTATACAGTCCATAGACTTTAAATTATGAGACTCTTCTAGTTTCTTATTTGTTACAAGTATATTTCCATCCTTACATACACACATATCAGTACTTCAAGCACGGGCAACGATGCCCATCCAGTTTTGCCAGAATACCACTCACTAGTTTATGTGGTGTGTTTCCAGGCTGTTCTTAAAATATCCAAACCAATATTTGTCCTGTTCCATTTTATCAGCCTGTTCCATGCAGAAGCCACTCTACCAGTGAACCACTCAGCACACCTTCCATTCCCACAGATATTTCCATGAAGGAAATCTGATGACTCTCGAGCACTTCCTGGCAACCCCAAACACCCCTAGAATCAGCTATCCCCATATGCCCAACACGTCTGAGCATGCTCACCTCCCAGACCACTGCAAAGGGTACTGCACAAGACCAAGTGCTCTTAGTATTTTACAATAACTCAGACTTCTACTCTAATGTAAGTCCTTAATGTGTTTAGACCAAAGTACATTTTAAATATAAAATTGTGCTTTTTTTTATCAAGAATTAACTTAATGAGCTACACGAATTGTTGGGAGACCAACAATATGTGTACATGTGGTTTAAAACAGCACTTTTATTATATATATTATTATATATACATTGCCGAGAATCATCTCAGAGCCGTTCAGCATTATCGTCACTCTCTCTGTTACCATAGCTACCTGGGAACATCTGTTTCTGTTAGCGTGTCTGTGTCCTGCATACCAGAGGCTCACGATGTACCTAAAGCAAAACTTCACTTCACTGCAACTTCAAGCCTAAATTTTCTCCCTTTCAGTGAGGCAGCAGCCAGGAAAAGAACAGAGATCAAACAGATAAAAAAAAAAAACTCCCAACAAGCCGCCACAACAGCAGACAACACACTCCTCCAACCCTCCCACCTCTCACTCAGGAGACATACAAACAAACCATTCTCTGCCTAAATATCCCAAATCATAGTTCTATCCACCTCCTGGATCCAGGATAAAACACCAAATGTCTCTTCTTAATACACAAGCATCAGTAAACCTCGATCACAAGCTGCAACCCACAGCTTCCCGGAGATGAAAATGGCAACATATAACAGCTGCCAGACACAGCTGCATCCACATACACTATGTCTGGCTTAATCAAACAGCACTCAAAGCTATGATACCTGCCATAATTGATATTAATTATGTTTAGACAGAATAATAATGACATTTGTACTAGCTGCCAGACACGGCTGCATCCATGCACAGCATATCAGGATTGCTCAAACAGCCCTTAAAGCTATGATACCTGCCATAATTGATATTAACTGTATTTAGACAGAATAATGATGACATTTGTACTAAGAGCTTGCTACTATTATTTAACCAGGATATACATGACATTTCTAAATCATACTTGAACTGAAGAAGGCATTAGTCTACATGACATTTTTTTTCAAAACACACTACTGTTACTGCTATTGTATATTATGTTAATTTGTTACATTTGAGTCTGAACTCCGATGAATGGTACCTTGTTGAATTAGTTAATTAATTACTTAAATTATTATAAGTAAAATCAATGAAAAATGAACAAGATAAGTATTCATTGAGTTCAAGTAGGTGGATAGAACCTTAAATGTTTGTATTATATGTTGTTTTGTTTGGCTTATATATAATGTAAATAGTAATCTATCTTGACCTACCTTTGTTTGTGAAGAATTATTGGACTCTTTGAACATTCTGAATAAATCATTACTAGTTCTCAGTTGTTTAAGAATTCCTCCTTTTTTAAAATAAAAACAGATGACAAGTGATGTACCATATCAGTTGATACTTTGAGAGATGTAGTTGTAAGAATTATTTTGGAATCATTTTTTTGTTTCTTCTTTCTAGCATAAGTCCAAGGATTTGCTTCTTTTATTCTTTTAAGAGTAGGGGCCATCCATTCCATTTCTTCTGGGATAGACACTATGTTATTGTTTTTGATTAATATAGTAGCTTCTTCTAAGTCATTAAAGGTTTTCATCTCATTGGCAAAAAGTATTTTTTAATCTTGGCTGGAAAGGCCAGTTGTGCTTTAATGTTGTTTTGTTTCAATAGTTTTATTATTGGACAGACTTTTTCCCTTTCTTCTAGTATTCTGGGAGAATAATCATTGTCAAACCTTATCAGGCTTTGATTGTATTTTAAGGGTGATTTTCTCCAAGCAGATTTTAATATTAGTTCCTTGTCCAGAAATGAAAGAAATGTTATAACTATGGATCTAGGTGGAGTATTTGTTGAGTTAGAAGCAGGTTTCCTCGGTGCTCTATGCTCCCTTTCAATTCCAAATGAAAGTCCCTCTTTCAAGTCTAAAAATTCAGGAATCCAGGTTGTTAAGAATGAAATAATGTCTTCTTCTTCAGTGTTTTCAGACACACCAAAGATCCTTATGTTGTTTCTCCTTTTCTTGTTTTCTAAGTCATCTGTTTTGTTAAGCAGACATGTATTCTGTTTAAGCAGAAATTCTTTTTGGAATTCTTCCTCTTTGAGTCTCCCTTCAATGTCATTTAGAGAAGTCTCTATATTTGTTATTTTTGTATGGTGTTGCTGTAATAGTTCCTTAAGAATATCAGTCTGTTTTTGAGAATTTAATTTGAGGTTTTCTAAGTCATTTTAAAGCCATCCACCTTCAAAGATTGTTCCTGTAAGGTAGATGCCATCAATTACAGTTATTTTTTCAAAGCAGCATCTGGATGAGAATTCCTTGAGTTGTTCATATATTTACTCAATATATCTCCAAGTTACTTGACAGGAAAATTATTGATTATATCTTCACCAAAATTGATATGTATGTAGTTTAGTAGTTTATCTATAGATTTGTGACATTTTAAACTTGAAAATAATAAACTTTTCCTATATTATTATGCTAGTTTACGGAGCTCTCAAAATTCACTGCTCTCAGTTGGCCATCTAAGCTCCACCCCCCCAATATTTATGATTGAAGTGTTTAAATTCACTCGTGCATGCTGCAAGCATTTCTGAGCATGTAAATACAGCTAAACAAACTATTTTCATGCCATTAACATAACTTAGCTTTAAAAGAAGCTGTTTAGTTGTGCACACTCTTTTGTGAGGCTTTATAAGCTTTAAAATGTTCTATAAGTTGTTGTTCTTACCTTTTTCCTTCTTTAAAGTGAAAGCTGACCTTTAAACTCACTATTTGAACAGGAAGTGTTATGTTAGAATGTTAAATCAGGAAATGCAGTGTGCCTTAATTATTAACAGTGATAAATTAACATAAAAGCATTCATATATAGGAATTAAATCATAAATATGGAATTTACATCATTCATAATATACATAATTCATATAATGTAATAAATTGAAAGTAAAAGATGAGCTATAAAACTAATAACTGGTGTGTAGTTTTGCTTGCTTTTTATATATTAACAGATTGATTGCTTGTTATGTAATAACAGATTGACCACATTGCAGTTTATAATAAGAAACTTCTAGTAGGACATAAATTAATATATTTTGTGGTATTTGATTTTACAAATAACAGATAGATGATATTTGATATATTTTATTTAAAACATATTTGAGATTAGCATAGTCAGTGTTAGTCACCCACCAAACCCGTGACTGGGAGCCCCTGATTATCTAACCATGTATGAAGGCCCCCACATGAAGCAGCTGTGGGTTTCTCTGTCTCTTCCCTTGTTTCTCTGCTTCTCTTGGACATTCTCACAGCTGTATAACATTGTTGCGTGATTCTGTTTTTTTTTTTTTTTTTTTTTCAGAAAAACTTGCCTGTAAGTTGCACTCAATCAGGTCTGTTTCAGTGAAGCAAGGGACCTGATTGGCTGCAGTCAGGGAAGTAAGTTATAGTTTCCTGACTGGCTTTGCTGTAATCAGTGGTCTGTTGGGTCAGTAATGTGGATTATCAGTGTGAGCTGTGAGGACAAATGGAGGATTCAAGGTTTTCTGGAACGATCATGGGGCCAGCAAAGGAGCTGTATTTTTAACTGCCCGTGTAAGGGCAATTTCTAAAAGATCTGAAAATCTGCCCTTTTAAGGGTAATTTAAAAGGGGTGAACTGGTCTGGTCCGTGTGTAGGGGAAGCAAGCAGAGGATTAGTAGCAGCCTGCTATCAACTGTGGAAAAGGTAAGTAACTAGGTTTATTTTTTTAACTTTATTTTTGCCAGGGAGGGGGGGCTGAGGAAACCCAGAGAGAGCATTACATTACTTTTTTTGTGCAGAGTTCTTGTGCTAAGATGATTTCAGGGGGGTGAGGGACTGTGGTTATAACAGTTTTATTTTACCTTTGACCAGAATTCTTCAGCTAAGAGATTGAGGAAGGGAGACTTGTCTTTAATTAATGTCCAGATCTGGTATAGTTTTTTTAGCTAGTCTTGCATAAGAATATTCATTAATGCATTTCTGTTTTGTGTACAATTGTGCTGAAATATTGGTGGTGGGGAGATAGTGACTGTGAGAATGCTTCAGAATATACAGATGTTTTAATATACACCAATACAAACCCTTTTCTGCTAGTATTGTTTTGTGTATACTTCACAAAACCAGTGTGCCATGCAATCATAGCCCTTAAGGCAAAATAACATACCCAACATACTAGTAATAGGTGACTCTATAGTCAGGCACACTGACGTCCCACTCACTTGGCTGAATAAGGAGAAGGTTACTGTTAGCTGCCTGTCAGGTGCCAGGATCCGCCACATAACACAAGCTCTCAGGTCACTCCAGAACAAGTACAAATATGACTCTGTCATTGTCCATGCTGGTGTGAAGGACCTGAGCCGTACCTCTCTGGACTACATGAAGAGAGACATGGAAGAGCTCTCTGATCACATAGCCCAGGCCGGTATGACCCTGACTCTGAGTAGCATCCTGCCCTCACCAAGAATAATACCATGGTATATAGAAAAAATTCTGAATTTCAACAATTGGCTAAGTTTCTGGTGTCATTCAAAGGGGATCCAGTGTCTGTCCGCCTGGGATGATATGCTTGGCAAGCCACGCTGCTTCGCTAGAGATGGCTTTCACCTGTCACCCTTAGGCTTTGAACACTGACCAAGGCTCTTGCCACCCCCATAGTGCCTTTTTTAGGCAAGGCTCAAAAGGCAAGCCCACCACCGTAAATAGCACAAGTAACAAAAAACTGAGGGTAATGCTACTTAATGCTAGAAGTCTAAACCTCAAAATGCACACACTCAAGGCACTCCTCAGTATGGAGAAAATTGATATATGTGCAGTAACAGAAACCTGGTTTAAGGATCCAGAGAGCACCCCAGCACTACCAAGCTACAACTCATACCATACATTTCAGCCACAGAACCCAAACCGAAATACAAAAGGCGGGGGCGTATCCATATTCATCAAGGATACCCACACCTCCAGGTTAGTGGCACAGCACGATGCTTCAGAGATCATCCACGTGCAACTAACAATGGGCAAAACTGCAATTCAAATTGTAGCTTGCTACAGATCACCACCATGTCCCAGGACCCCCATTCTGCATTTCTGGAAACACTGGGAAACATAAAGCTCCCACCAAACACCCTAATATCAGGTGATTTCAATTACCCAAACATTAACTGGGAGAGCTACTCAAGTACTAACTCCCTTGCCCAACTTTTCCTAGAATTTATAAACTCAAACATCCTGGTTCAACTTTTAAACACTCCCACCAGAGGTGACAAAATATTGGACCTGGTCATCACCAACATGGGCGAACAGTGTTCCACACCAGAGGGCAACCCCTCGCTGATTAGATCTGACCATAAACAAATAATTTTGGATTTCCATATTCCGCCCCCACCCCCGGACAAGAAAACCACCGTGAAAAACTTTTCATAAGCAAACTTCACGTTACTTAAGACCGAGGTGGAAAGTTTTAAAGGCCGAATGCTGAAGGACAACACTGTCCAAGCTGCAAAATCCTTTACTAATGCATTCTACAGGCAGCTACAAGAATGCATGCATGGATCATGCCATCCCAAGCAAAACCAAGACTCATTTTTCTAAGAAAAGGAAACCAGTCTGGTGGACTCCTGCCATAAACAAGCTATACAATAGAAGGAGGAAACTAGTACAGAAAAGAGTAAAATCCCAAGAAGGGAACACATCCCTGATCAGTATCAGCAAGAAACTATGATCCCTCATAAAATCATCCAAGGTGAGCTTTGAAAGAAAAATTGCCAAGGACTCCAAAGATAACCACAAGGCATTCTTTAGGTATGTCAAGAATCTAAGTGGCAATGCTCAGATCTGCTCAGAGATAGTGCAGAATGGCACAAAATACACTGAACCAACCAATATCGCCAACATCCTGGCAGACAGGTTCAGCACAAACTTCACCCCCCTCTCACCTCCAAAAGGGCCCATAACCATACCAGAAGAATGTAGAGTCCCTGAAATCACAGACACTCAGGTTAAAACAGCCCTCTCCAAAGCCGAATACACAGCATCAATGGGACTGGACGGTGTCCCAGGCTGCAACCTACATGAGCTCAAAGATGAATTAACCCCTCACCTAAACATACTGTTCATACTCAGCCTCTCCACAGGCTACATACCCATGGACTGGCGCACAGCAATGGCTATTCTGCTCCACAAAGGTGGAGCCACAACAGACCCCGGGAACTATTACCCTATAAGCCTGACTAGCTTGTTCTGCAAGGCTATGGAGCACATCATCATGGAACTCATTAACAGAGACATTGGGAACCTCCAAACACTGGACCCTACCGAGTTTGGCTTTGTTAAGGGCAGATCATGCTTCCTAAACTTGGTGGACTTCTTTGAGACAGTTACTAAGGCTATAGACGAGGGAAAGGTGGTACACACAGCCTACCTAGACCTCGCTAAGGCCTTTGACATCATTCCCCATTCTGGTATTATAGACAAGCTCACCAGCCTGAACATAAACCCCTACATCACAAGATGGGTTGCCAATTGGCTCACGGACAGAACCCACATGGTGAGAGTTGTGGGAGCTAGGTCCAACTCTAAACCGGTTACAAGTGGCGTTCTTCAGGGCTCAGTCCTAGGACCCCTACTGTTCGGCATATACTTCTCAGAGGTACAGGCAAGCACAGGAGGACTATGGCTGACCAAGTTCGCAGATGACTGCAAACTAGGGGTTATAATTGACTCTCCGGCTGACACAGACATCCTCCAAAAGGGTCTCACTGAGACGGATACCTGGTTTCAACATCATGGCCTCAAGCTAAATGCCAAAAAGTGCATAGTCATCCTCTTTGGAAAAAACAAAATACCCGCAAACTACCACATAGGTGGTAGTCCCCTAAATACAGAAGACGTAATAAGGGATCTGGGGACCCAAGTAGATAGTAATCTCACCTTTGATAATCACATTGCCAGAGTGGTTAGAAAATCCTTCTACGTGGCCCACCTAATCACAAAAGGGTTTGCATCCAGATCAAAAGAGGTCATTGTGCCCCTCTACTCATCACTCATCAGACCCATCATAGAGTACAATGCCCCATTTGGGATGTACCTTACAAGACACCTGCAACAGCTGGAAAGACCACAGAAGTACCTCACCAAGAAGATCACTGGCCTCAAAAGATGCCTTATGCAGCTCGACTGAAGAAACTGCAGTTGTACTCAGTTGCATACCGCCTACTCAGAGGTGATCTCTGCCTGACATACAAGGCCGTGTCCAACCCAGAAATGATGGACATGCTTCACCTAAAGAAGACCTTATCCCCTCAAGCCACACGGTCTAGTGATCTAAACCTCACCACAACAATAAATAGGACGTGCTGGAGGGATAGATTCCTGCCCCAGAGATTTCCCATGCTTTGGAACTAGATCCCAGTCTACATTAGGCAGAGCTCCTTGCTAACACTCTTCAAAAGAAACCTTGACGAGTGGATGGGAAACAGAACGTTTACCTCGGGGATCACTTCAGTGGCTCTGCTGGACAGAGGCACAGGGAACTAATCTAAGGGGGCGGCAAAAGCCAACACATTCTGGCTAGGCTTATAAATGCCTTTGGGCAGATAGCCTAGTACCAACCTATGAACCTATGACCCTATACCAGCAATGTTTACAACTATGCCTGATGCTACACCTTTGTTTTATGATAATTTTTTGCTCTGTCTGGAATTATTGTGCTGAGAGGTTGGGTGAAGAGTTAGTGGCTGTGAGAATGTTGCAGAATGTGCAGCTGTTGTTTTAATGTATACTAATGCAAACCCTGTTATATTAGTATTATGTATACCGGCAATGTTTACAACTATCCCTGATGGTACTCCTTTGTTCTATGATAATTGTTTTGCTTTGTCCGGAGTTATTGTGCTGAGAGGTTGGCAGGGAGGTTACTGGCTATGAGAATGTTGCACAATGTTCAGATGTTTTCCTGGTATCTGCTTATTTTCATTAAAACATGTGGGGTTACGCAATGCATTTTTACTGCAAAATCTGTTATTCCAGCATCTTTGTTCGCTCATAAGCACATTGTTTTTTAATGTTACACCTTTGTGTTTTTATTTTGCTTTCACATCATTCAGATTTATTGTGCTGAGACACTGGGGGGAAAGAGCTGTGAGAATTCTGCAGAATGTACTGATGTCTTAATGTGTGCCAATGCAAACCCTGTTCTACTATCAAAGTTGATCATAGCAAACTTTTAAACTATCCATGATGTTACACCTTTGTTCTGCAGCTTTTTTTGGATTTGTCTGGCATTGTTAAGCTGAGAGATTAGGAGAGGGGTAGGGGCTGTAGAATATTTCACAATGTTTAGATGTTTGACTGGTATTTTTAGTCTGTTACTTATCAAAAATGTGCATTCACGCAATGCATGCTACTGGAAAAATCTGTTATTCTACCATCTTTATTACTTCAAAAGCACAGTGTTTAAAATTAATAATGTTACATCCTTATCTTAGTTTTTTTATCTTTGTTTTGTTTTTGCCTCCTCTAGAATTGTGCTGAGACTTTGGGGGGACTATGAGAGTTTTGCAGAATGTACTTATTATTTTAATGAATGCTAATGCAAACCCTGTTATTCTAATATCTTTCTAAGTTACATTGCAATGTTTGTAACTATCCTTGATGTTACACCTTTGTTCTGTGGTTATTTTTGGCTTTGGAATTATGCTGTGAAGTTAGGAGGTTGGAAGGGGCTGTGAGAATGTTGCACAATGTCCAAATGTTTGTTAGTTTTGGTCTGTTCATCAAAAATGTGGGGTCACACAATGCATGCTACTGCAAAATCTTATTCTAGCATCATTATTAGTTCATAAGCCCAGTAATTTAAATTCTTAATGTTCAGTCTTACTGTAGTGCTGTCTTCATCATGTCTGGGTGTCTATGTCCTGTGTGCAAGAGTCTGTGTAGCTGTCTGTCTTGTGTCTCTGTCCTGTGTGAGGGAGTCTGTGTGGATGTCTCTCTTCAGTCTTGCTGTAGTGCTGTATTTTCCTTGTGTGTCTATGTCCTGTGTGTGGGAGTCAGTGTGTGTGTTTTTGTGTGCCGCTGTGGTACTAGCTACCTTGATGCAGTACAGAGGCTTGTCATAAGGTAAAAATATTGCTACTAAATGCCAGTCAATGTGTGTGTATGTACATCTGTGAGTGGCTATCTTGCTGTGGTACAGGGTCTTCTCATAATGTAAGATTGGTACCAAATGACAGTCATTGTGTGTACCTCTGTGTATGTCTACCTTGCTGTGGTACAGGAGTTTGTCATAATGTAACACTGGTACTACATTTTATTTAATATTTGTTGACCAGGAAAGTTTGACTAAGACATAGCTTATTTTCAGCAGAGACCTAGGGAGAAATGCTCCAGATGCATGCTTTTGGAATATGGGAGGAAACCAGAGTACCTGGAAGAAATCCATGCAAACAGAGGGAGGACATGCAGACTCCACATAGAAGGCACCCCATCCAAGAATCAAAATGGAGAACCTCTTGCTGTGAGGCGACAATGTTAACCGCTGCACCACTGCGCCAGCCCAGTCAGTGTGTGCATGCATTATCATGAGTGGCTACCTTGCTGTGGTACAGGGGTTTGTCATAATGTAACATTGGTACTAAATGTCAGTCAGAGTATACCTTGGCATTTCAAGTCTTTTTAATGGTCTGAATGTAGTAACACTATACAGTGATGTTCAATGGTGCTGCATGAGCTTGAAATGGAAGGGGGTGTGAAGCCAATGTGGTCACACTTTTTATAGTCTCCTGGTTAGGGCCCACAACTTGAAAGTTGCTGGGGGCCCCCAAAATGCTAGCACCAGCTCTGGAGGTTAGTTCAATTCCCTCTGATATAATGCATAAACAAGATAGTGGATTGTTTGCAAGAAATGAAAGTATATAACAAAAGAAAGAACTAGAATAATAATCTCCTGATATATAAGAGATGATATATCTGGTCTTTCAAACAGCATATTACATATGGATTATGACTAAAGTATGGAGTTCATATAAATAGTATGGACTTTCAAACAGCATATTACATATGGATTGTAACTAAAGTATGGAGTTCATGTAAATAGTAAGTGGTATAAGATTGATAATATAAGATGGAACAGAAGGAAACAGAGATAAATAGACATGTGTCTAGCTAGTAGATTGTTGTATAAATAATTTTATACACAGTAAATAAGGTAAATACTAATATGCAACTTCTTCACCTTTATAATAACAGATGTGAAATTAACATCTGATAACCTTCTTATTATTTTCTGAGGATCAAGAAGAGGTTATAAGGGAAGATGAGAACAGTGAAAACTAATCTGGCTTATTTAAAGTGAAAAAAGACCTAAGTAGCCTTTTCTCTCTTTCTTAATAACATATAGAAGGGCTTTCTTAAAATGATTAATGTCAAGATAAGGAACATACATGCAGAAAGCAGAAGTATGAGTTAAGTGTAGTAAGTCTAATGTGGGACTGAGATGTAGTTTGATTTTATGATCATACTAGGAATATGTTATTCTATGGTAGATTGTTTTAAGGTTATACTGTTAGATAATATTCTAATTGTTTTAAGTGTTTTGTTCATAGCTGAACGTTCTTTATTTTTCAAAGTATATAATAGCTATTTACATACAAGTATTTTAAGTAATATGTTCTGCGGTGGTGGTGCTGCAGTAGCGTTGTCGCCTCACAGTAAGACGTTGTCCTGTTCGATTCTCAGCTAGAGCATTTTCTGTGTGGAGACATGCGTGAATGGGCGTACCTTCGTTGAAGGTTGTGCGTCAGGGCCGGCAACTCGGCACATAAAAATTTACTGCCAATCATTAGCGGACCGGAGTTCCGCTGTGGCGACTCCTAACTGGGAAAAGCCGAAAGACACAACAACACCATTTTTAGTAATATGTTCTCTTATAAATGTCTGATTTTAAAGGTTTATCTATTAATATTACTGGATTAAATAATCCAGTAAATAGGGGAAGCCTGCTTGAATACCTGAAGTTACATAAAGCTCAAATACTATTTTTACAAGAAACACATTTACTATTTATGATTTAAATCTAGCAGACTTTGGTTTTAGATCTAAAAGAAGAGGCACTCTCATTCTGTGCAAGAATTCCCCAGTTATGCCTGATGTAATAGATGGTTGCATTGATAAAAACAATATGATCACTATTGTTTTAACTGAATGGAATAAGAAAATATATACTTTGATAAACTTTTATTGGATTCCAGTCCTAGAGCTAAAGATGCAAAAGATTATCTAGACACTATAGCCTATTATATGAAAGTTGAGGTCATAATGACTGGTGATTTTAACTGTATTTTATCTGATAAGGATACCACTGCTGATAAGAAACTTAGAATCACATCTTCAGCTAAACACTTATCAAATGTTGTAAACCTTTTGAACTTAAGGGATATACACGAAACAAGAAAAGTAAATTTGCTTTAGTATACCCGTTATTCTTACAGATATGGAATTCAGAAAAATATCAACAAGGTTTTTGTTACTGACAATCCAGTTTCAAATATAAGAGAAGTTTCCATAGTGTCATGTCCATTATCAGATCACAATGTATTCCACATTATTTTAAAAAATAATGTCTTAATTCATCATAAAAGACTACCAGCATACATTGTTAAAATAAAAGGATTTAAAGAGTAGTATGTGAACGAGATCAAGAACTTTATAGAAATAAATACAAATGGTGAAGTAAATGATATCATCCTTTGGGACTCAAGGCTTAATTACATGATAGAATTACATGCTGGTATATGAATAAATCAAAATAATGGGATAAATAATTAAATGCAATACAAACTGCAATAGATAAAAAAAAAAAAAAAAAAAAAAAAAACACTGTTAATCACTCCGAACCTAAAAAATTGAATACAAAATATGCTGAAATTCTAAATCATAAAGTGACAATAAATCTGGAAAAACTAAAACTTCAAACATATTCGGTAAACCCATCAAGCTTATATAAAGTTTGTTATAAGATCTAAGAAAAGGAATAGACTAAATCACATTAAAGAAATTACATTACAAATAAAAAAAAAGGAAAACAGATATTAAGGGCATTCTTGAGTGCTTTAGAATATTCTGTGAAAATATAAATACAAATTCATATAGCTTAGCAAATGATGAGATAATAGATTCTTTCCTAAAGGAAAATATAAAGAATAAATTAACAAAGGAATAATTAAATAAACTTGATAAACCCTTTACTTTAAAATAAATAAAAGATCAAATTAAGGAGTTAAAAAAATAATAAAGATTCTGGTTTAGATGGTCTTATACCTGAACTATATAAGCTATTGATAGACAATGCAGTCTTTGTACTAGAAAAAGCTTTCAATGAAATAAAATCTACTTCACAGTTTCCCCCATCATGGAAATATTCCCTCATTAATCCTAAAGCATGATAAAAATCCTACAAAAGTTCTTCTTATAGACCAATTTCACCCCTAAATGTTGACTATAAGATATTCATGTCTACTTCAGCAAATACAATTAATCTAATAATACCAAAGTTAATTAAAAATGATCAAACATATTTTATTTTGAATAGACAGGTACAAGATAATATAAAAAGGATACACACACTAATAGACTATGCAAATAAAAATAAAAAATAACTTTCTACCATTAGTCTTCATTTAGAAAAAGCTTTTGATTCAGTCAATTGGCCTTATTTATTTAAAGCACTTAAAAATATAACTTCTTAGCTGAGTTAATATTTTTTTTTCAAAGCTTTACATTAATTCTTGTGCTGATGTCAAAATAGGCTCCTTTCTTTCTAATTCCTTTAAACTACACAAAGGTACTAAACAAGGTTGCCCACTATCTCCACTACTTTTTGTACTAGCAATAGAACCTTTTGCTAACTTTATTAGGTCATACAAAAATATTTATGGTATAAAATAGAAGATGATTTGGAACTAAAGATTCAACTCTTTGCGGATGACATTCTGCTTATAATAGGAAATATAGAAAATCACTAGATTATATAATTAGTTCTATGAGTTAATTTGAAACTATTTCTAACTTTAAATGTAATCATAATAAAATGAGTACATTATTAATCAGTATGAAATTAAGAAAAACAATATAAAAATATTCTAATTTCAATTGGAATAAATCTCAATTGAAATATCTTGGTATCATCATTATGTCTAATACTAAGGAAATGATACAAGTACATTTTCAAAAGGTTACTGATAAAATTATAAGTCTAGTCACAGGCTGGAATACATTTTCCTTTACCATGGAAGAACATTTAATGTTAATTAAGAAGGTAATTATCCTAAAATGTTATTTGCTATGCAATCATTAACATTGTCTCTACCAAAATAAATAAATAAATAAATAATGGGAAAAAAATAACAACATACTTAAGTTTCTTTAGTATCCAAATAAATAAAGAGTTCTTTTAATTGGCACACAAAAGGTTGGGATAAAGGTGGGATAAGATTCCCTGATATTCAATTGTATACTACTTTAACTATTGTAAAATTCATTGCATTGGGGATGAGTTCATCGTATGAATCAAAATGGAAACTAATACATAAGGTAGTATTATCTAAAAATAACACAACATATTACTAATTGTCATAATCAAATAGTTGCTAACAATTTTGTCTGGCTATTAAAAGATTATTGTTTAAATGGAAACATTCCTTCCAATCAAATTCCCTATATAAATAATATTCTTTCTTTCTTCCAGAAATTCATATATTCTGATTATTGTATTAAAGACCTAATATTTTCAATTTTTCCAATATTGTATGCAAATGACTGCTTAGAAACTCACAACTGTACTAGAGTGATAGATCTGAAAGAACAACATAATGTTTTGGCATCAATTTTTAAATGGAAATGAAATACATTCTGTTGAAACTTAATGTCTAGATACAATCACCATTCTAATAAGTGGTTAACACTACAGATATGTAGGGATTTTATAAACTCAAAGGTAAATCAAATATTTAAC
>NC_056728.1:1775819188-1775896688 GCF_019279795.1 Protopterus annectens
AGTTTCCCACCTTGATTAGAATATCTACACTGAATATACACAGTCATATGTTGCACTGTATTATTTAGCAGCAGTAATGCCATAAGGTACTGCTTTCCTTTTTTAACTAGATCCTTTACCTCCACCATGACGGTGCAGTGGTTAGCATTGTTGCCTCACAGCAATAGGTTTCTTAGTTTGATTCTCATTTGGGGTACCTTCTGTGTGGAGTCTGCATGTTCTCCCTGCATTCATGCAGGTTTCCTTTAGGTGCTCTGTTTTCCTCCCATGTTACAAAGACATGCATCTAGAGCATTTCTCCCCAGGCCTCAACTGAAAATTGACTCATTCCAAGTCAGACTTTCCTGATAAACAAATGCTAAATAAATAAAAATAAAATAAAATAAATAAATCAGTCTGGATCAGGTGTGACTGCAAGATGTAGTTCCAGCTCACATGAAGGCAGTGTATATCCCTGTTGTTAGTTTAGCATTGGCAGGGCAATCCTTAGGTTTTCAAGCATATATAAATATAAGACATAATCACAGACCATATAAGGGCAGTCAATATCTCTCTTACTGTTTGGGCATAGGCAGTGCCTACCCCAGTAGCTGGTCCATTATGCACAGTTGCATTGAATATTCCACATCTTGTTTGTTGTACAAGGGGTATTTGAGGGCTGTAGCTGCCTACTATGTTTGTGCTACAGTGTGTGTGTGTGTGTGTGTGTGTGTGTGTGTGTGTGTGTGTGTGTGTGTGTGTGTGTGTGTGCATGTATGTACAGGGCATGTATTATCCTGTGAGGGATGTCGTGCTATGTAAGGTTGAGCAGCACACACCCAAATATGCTGCCTAATTCAGTGTTACCCTGAAGACTTCACAGTGGAGTTTGAGCATGTTACTTGAGGATGTCTCTGCTGTAATGGGTGCATGCCTGGTCCATACACAGATGCAGATGCACACAGTCCTACAGATCTGCTGCCTCAGCTGTGCCACCAGTCTTATTCATGTGCCTTTGTGTTTACATATATGCCCTCATGCCGTGAGCACAGAACAGATAATGAGAGCATAATGCAATATTTATTGTTGATGATAGGAGCCTTGTTTGATGATTAACATGGATAATATCTGCACTGTTTAGTCTGCAGCATGTTGCTCAGATCTTACGAGGAACACCCAGCTATTCATCACTTTACTCTATGCTCATTTGGAGTTTAATATTTCCTTAAATGCTATCTCACATATATTATGAACGCATTTTCCACATGTTACATTCTCAGTCTGTAATATATGTCAGTATATATCATTATGTCAGATATTTTCTAAATGCCACTGGGGAATTTACTGCCTTCTGAATGACATGCACTGCAAAGGATACATCCTACTTTGGATCCCCTGCCTTATCCTGGATGCTGCCATCTTGAAAGGGAACATTATTTGTTCTGTACAGTAACTGCCTGTTGGTGTTGATGTTCTTATCTCTGTGGTGTGCAACATGGTACAGATGACAAATACTCATCTGGCCTTGTCTAATTTGTACTCTTAGGCCACACCAAATGGACCCAGGACACAGGAAAATAAGTAATGTAGCCCAATACTATTTTAAACACTGCATGTGTTTGGCTTGGAGTCCTGCTATTTCTGTCTTCAGCATAGTTTTATATATCTATCTGTCTGTTAATCTATCTATCTATCTATCTATCTATCTATCTATCTATCTATCTATCTATCCTTTGTTTACCAAGTTAGTCCCACTAGACTAGGAGCATCTTTTCAGGGGAGACCCAAGGTGGTGTTTATACTACTAGGTGAATTTTGGGTAGGGCATCAAGAAACTTCCACTGCTGTTTTTGATAGGTGCTGAGGGATATTTTACATCCACCTGAGCTACCACCAACTCCGGCATATGGGTTCTTGGATTAATGTCTCATCTGAAGGCCAGCACACTCAGGAGTACAGCACCTCCCTTATGCTGCAACGTAGTGTCATCAGTCCATCTACCTGTTGTGTGACCGAGGGGATGAAAGACTAAAGTTGTCATTCATGACTGTAAGTGGCAGGCATCTTCTACCATAGCTATCAGGTTATTCATATTCCATTGCAGCATTTACATCCCTGCCAATAATGTAACATATGTTTTCCATATAGATATGTATCCTTTACATTGTTGCTGTCATGTCTTTTACTAGCTTGTTTGAGGGTATTAGTCAAGATCAACTAGTGAAAGAGCCTGTACTTAGCAATAACATGTTCATATGGTATAATCCTCTGAGAAAATGCCTTGAACTGGTTATTAATATATCCTTTGTGGGATGTCAGCCACAGAGATGTGATGATGCTGTGTATTACACATGAGCTAGTGGATTATAAAACAGTGTCCCATTCTGTTCATATATACTGTTTGTTATGGACTCAGTGGAACTGTAATGGCACAACGTGTGAAGCCAGTAGCACCAAGTAACATCAGCAAGCTTGCTTCGGTCATTAAAGCTTATATAGCTTGGGCAGTCAGGGCATGGAATGTAGAATGACAAATACCTGAACAAATGCTGCAGTATGGAGCAGAGGCTTTCACTGTGTATCCTGGTTGCAGCTCTCTACTCTTTTTAAGTTGCTGATTAGTTTGTGTCTCCAGAATGCAGAGTGCTGTGGATTCCTTTGTAGCAGTGGTGGCATAACTATTCATCTGGTTGTACAGAAGCAAGGTTCATACATGTCAAATATGTATTTTACAGTGATCTAGTCTAGGCAGCAGTGAGTCTAGAGATAGTAGGTGCTAAGCTTGACAAAATTCTGTCTCGTACAAAAGTACCTTCTCTACTCCATCCTGGCAGAATAGGTTTGAATGGGCACCCACTACATTTGTTCTTTGCAACTCTGACAAGCTAGTGAGTGACACTAGACTTTCATTTCTCCCATGCAATCAAAAGAATGGCATGGACAACATGATAGTAGTGTGATTGGATTTACATGTTTATATTGTCTGTGGATCAGGCACACGTTGATAACTTGATGATTTGCATATCACAATTCATTTGCATTTTGCAAAATACTTTGTAAAACAGTTTCATATCTAATGAGTAAGCATCCCTTTGCAAAACTTTTAACTATTCTTGTGAATTGAAGCTGAGGACATTAAGTAAAAGGCAGCACAAAACAGCATTTTATGTTGTTAATAGCAAAAGCAGTACTGTGTAACTGAGCTAACTTACTGTAAGCATGTGTAATTAGAAATATAACATGAATATTAACAGATAAGAGTATAGTTGGGATTTGTGGAAGGGTACACTGACTTCTACAGAATAGCTGACATTCAATTGAACAATTTATAGGTTCATAGGAGGTTACCAGGCTAATGGCCCTAGGGCCTTAACAAGCCTAGCCATGTAATACCCTTGTTCCCTAGTTGACCATGGTTAGATGGTAATTTTAACAGAGTGAATCAGTGGTTAGCACCAACTGCCCCTGCCGTTGAGGGACATAGGTGCCACCCCGGGGTGAATTTATGGTCTCTCATCCAGTTGTCAAGGTTGCAGTTAAATAGGGTCATTGAGGAGCTCTGCTTCACATGAAGTGGGAGTTTATTCCAGAGGAGCGGCAATCTCTGGGAGACATATCTGTCTCTCCAACATGTTCTGTTTATGTCACAGGCTATGTTGAGATCTCTGGAGTGAGTGACTCTTTCCCTATTTGATATGCGGACCTGAAGTATTTCCATTAGGGCAGGGTCAAAGATCACTCTGCAGGCCAAGCACAGGTCACCTCCAAGCAGCCTGTAGGATACAGAGTACAGAGACAGGGCCTTCCGTCTTTCCGTGTAAGTCATGTTTTGGAGGCCCTCAATTATCTTGGTTAGAAACCTCTGTGGTCTTTCCAGTTGGTTGATGCAGGTGTCTGGTGAGGTACAAAAAAGAGCTTTGTACTCAATTAGTGGTCTAATGAGGGTTGACTATAGAGGAGTTATAACAACCTTAGTCTTGGATGCAATGCCCTTATTTATGAGATACGCAACATAGAAGGCTTTCCTTACCACTATGGAGACATGGTGATTGAGTTTTAAATTGCTGTCAACCTGTGTTCCAAGTCTCTCACCACTGTGTTTTTGCTTAGAGGTGCCATCTATAATGTAATTTGTAGGGGCTATTTCTTTACCACAGGGGATAATAACTCATTTTTTTGTGTTTTTATTTCAGATCATGACTCTGGCACCAGTCATTAGTCTGCATTATCCCCTTTTGTAATATGTTAACATTGTTAGGGAACTCAATGATTGCATCTAGTTTGCAGTCATTTTTGAACCTGGTAAGCCACAGACCATCTACCTTTGCCTGGATATCCAAAAGGTAGATTCCAAATAGTAGAGGGTCAAGCACAAATCCCTATGGTACTGGTTGAAGTGGAATCACCAACTTTGACAGTGTTCATTCTGTTGGTGAGCCAGTTTGCTACCCATCTAGTAATGTATGGGTTAATCCCAAGCTGGGAGAGTTTTTCAATAATACCTGAGTGGAGGATTCTGTCGAAGACATTGGCTAAGTCAAGATAGGCAGTATGTAATGCTTTGCCTCATCCCGGGCTTTAGTGACATTCTTGAAGAAGTCCACTGGGTTTAATATGCAAGACCTGCTCTTAATGAAGCCAAACCGAGTCAAGTCACAAGTTTGGATGTCACCTATGTCCTTGTTGATAAGGTCTATAATGATTCTTTCCTTGGCCTTGCAGATAAGGCTGGTTAGGCACATAGGTCTATAGTTTCCAGGGTCAGTTGATGGATCCCCTTTATATAAGGGTTTACTGTTGCTGTTCTCTACCCTGCTGGAACAAAGCCAGTGCTAAGGCTATGGTTGAAGAGAATGCCAAGTGGTCCTGCTAGGTCTTGTTTTAGATTGTTTAGTAAGCAGTCTGGCATGTTATCTGGTCCCATAGAGGCTGTGATCTTGGCCTTGGAGAGGGTGGGATATGACCTGCTGTTTGTAGATGCTAGGTAGTGGGCTGGTGACAAGGATGCTTTTGGCCATGTCTGGTGGGGACGGGGAGTGAAATTTGCTCCAAATCTATAAACCAGCAGGTTGTCCATTTTTTTGGGTTCAGTGTGAGTAGTACCATCCACATATGTTCATTCTGATGAAGTTTTTTTATTTAAAAATACGAAAGTGCTCAATAAATTATATTTTTGTGGATCCTGGTGTGCTTCATCCAACTTTATTTAAAAAGATGAAAGAGCTCAATAAATTATATTTTTGTGGATCCTGGTGTGCTTCATCCAACTATTTTACTGGTTTTGGATTTTTGTGCTTAGTTTCTTTCTTTTGTTATACAATCCATTTTTACTTGCAGTCAACCAGAGTGGCCTGTTTCTTTGGGAGGACCTGTTTTTCATCCTGACAGGTACAGCCAAGTCTAAACAGTTGTTTAAATATCTATACAGGGCATTTTTGTACTCATTTTCATAAAAGTCATTGTTTTCTGTGTTAGCAGGGGGTTTAAAACTTTTTATACCCATAGCTTAGTAGGCTAAAGTTTGCTTTGGAGAAATTTTTCAGTTTGTTTCCTCCTGTGGGGGTGTCCAGTCTGATCTTTACTTCAGACAAAACAGCTTTATGGTCTGACCTCACCAGGGAGGGCAACATATAGGGTGTAGTGGTGTGACTCCCCCCATGTTGGTGAGTACCAGGTCCAGAACATTTGAGCCCTTTGTAGACAGAGCAGCTGTTCCAGAGCATTTGAATTACCAAAGTCCAGGAACTTCAGGGCAATCCCATCTATATTCATGCACATTGTCCAATCTAAGGAAGGATAATTGAAATCACCCCTGACCAAAGTGTTTGGCTGTATAGGGAGTGATTCTAGCAAGTCCAGGTAGTTGATGTGTTTCTCTTGGTTCATGGTTGGGGAATTGTAGCTAGTGATGATGTGGTAGGGTGTTTTACTTATATTTAATTTTACCTGGAGTAACTCCAGAGAGTCATACTGTTTAACCAGTCTCAAGGTGTATTTGGATTTAATGAACATGGAGACACCCCCATCTTTGGTTCTTTCATGCTTGTTTTGGGGTCTGAACATGTGGAAGGCATTGTAGCTTTGTATGGCCGGGGTGTTCTCTGCAGCCCTGAACCAAGTCTCAGTGAATGAACAAATGTCAACATCTTCTAAGATGAGGAGTGTTTCCAGGGTGTGCAGCTTTATGTTGAGCCCCCTACCATTAAGCAGCATAACCTTGTGTTTGTCTAGAGTGGATTTCCTTACAGTGGGAATTTTGTTTGTTTTGACATTGCCTAAAAAAGGCAGTATGGGGGAGACAAACATCTTTGTCGGTATCTGAAAGACTCAAGGAGACAGGTGAAGACCATCTCTTGCAAAGCAGCATGGTCTGTTGACCATGTCTTCCCAGGCTGACAGATACTGGATCCAGAAGCTAAGCCATTTGTTGAAGTCAATCATTTTTGTCTGTCATCCTGGGTGAAGGTAAAATGTTACTTAGTGCTAGAGACATACCTGCCTGTGACACGTAATCTGACAGTTCAGTCATGTCTCTCTTTATATAGTCCAGAGAGATATATCTCAAGTCATTCACTCCAACATGTACTATGATAGAGTCATAACAGTAATTGCTGTTGAGTGACTTGATTCTGTGCATGATTTGATGGATCCTGGCATCTGACAGGCAGTTAACTGTGACTTTCTTCTTGTCCAGCTTGGTGAGGGGGACAGCTGTGTGTCTCACTATGGAATCGCCTATGATCAGGACATTAGGTTTTGAGGAGTTTTGCCATAGGAGCTTATTTGTTGAGACACTTGTATGTGTGTTGCTTTTAGAAGTGGGGTCTGTTTATGGTCCAGTATGTGTGATCTGTTTGTGCTTAGGAGGTCTGTGGTCCTTTGGTAGACTCTTAGTGAGTACCTCTGCATAGGTGGGTCTATGTGACTTGACATTGTCTTGTGTGAGAGGAGAGGTGTGTGTGCTGACAACCTGCTTGATGTCTTGTTTACTGTCACATGAGAGGATTGATTCCAGCTTCATGGTATAGTTACATCTCTCACATACTGTATTTGTTTGATTTAGGAGCAAGTAGTTGTCAGTGTAAATGAAGCAATTACTACATTGCCCTAGGATGCCCATGTCAATCAGGCTAGCTGGTGAAATGTTTGGAAACTGCCCATCCTAGGAGGTTAAACTGTAAGTTCTAGTTGGGGAGTGGGCAAGCTGAATTA
This sequence comes from Protopterus annectens, assembly GCF_019279795.1. Lineage (NCBI taxonomy): Eukaryota > Metazoa > Chordata > Ceratodontiformes > Protopteridae > Protopterus > Protopterus annectens. The sequence goes on from NC_056728.1 coordinate 1,775,826,380, forward strand.
GCTTTTGCTCTAGGAATAGTTTGACTGACTTAACAAGGGGGCTTATTCTGTTGAGGATTAGGGGTGAAGCAGTCTGATGATGATGCTCAGTGCACAGTTGAGTTTCCTGGAGTACAGCAGTGAAGCTTAGGAGGGTTCAACTGACAAATATCTAGGGAAAAATAGTTTTTAGGAGTTTGCTACTATACAAGGCACTGCTAACCCCCGTTATGTAGTGTGCAGCTACATGTAAATGTGAGGCTTATATACAGGCAAAGTTAAACAGTTAAAAACTAGTCTACCAATAGGAAATCAGATAATTGTCCTTCCTCTAGCAATTTCCAGCTCAGACAGGGCCATATTCACCCTCATCTACCACAAAGGTGCAGGCGAGCCCTTCTTAATGTAAAATGGCAAGATTTGAGTTCAAGTGTATAAAAAGCAGGCTAGATTCAGCAAGTCTGAATCTAGTCTATGCTATCTAAGCAATATTACAATGCAAAACAATTACAGATAATGAATCAGGCACAGACAGAAGAAAATGTCAAAAAGACACCAGTTAGTGCAGTAAAACAGTTAAATGCAGCTGAAAAAGTGCAGATAAAGCTTAAAATATACTTAATTTCTTGTTCTTAACATTGGATGGCTCGGATTCAAGCAGAAGCACTCTAGACCTCTGGCAAAGGATGCCAAATGCAGAGCAGCTCTGGCTAATTGAGCCAAAACCAGCACAAACATGAGGCTTATATACAGGTGAAATTAAACAGTTTTAAACTAGTCTGCCAATAGGAAATCACACAATGATCCTTCCTCCAGCGACCCCCAGGTCTATATCCACACTCTTCTGCCACAGGAGTGCAAGGGACTCCTTCTTAATGTAGAATGGATGGATTTGAGTTCAAGTGTATCAAAAGCAGGCTAGATTCAACAAGTCTGGATCTAGTCTATGCTATATTACAGTGCAAAAATTGCAGATAATAAAGCAGGCACAGACAGAAAAACATCAAAGGCACCAGTTAATGCAGTAAAACAGTTAAATGCAATAGATCAGCACACTTCTGCCACAAGGGTGCATAAACACCTTTTTAATCCACAGTAGTTGGTTTGGAGCCCGAGTGTAACAAGACCACACAAACTACCTCCAATAGCCTTACAACTGACAGATACAATGTAATACAATGCAATTAACTACTTAAAGCAGCAGCAGACAGTACTGTTTATTTATTATTATTTTTTTAAATTGTGGAAGTACACTCACGGTATATAAGGGAAATACAAATATATATATATATATATATATATATATATATATATATATATAGTGCCCATTGTGTGTTTCCCCACTCAGACAGACCAGGCAAACACTTACCACCACCAGACAAATGATCCCAGTCCACCCAATGCAAAAAGCACAATAAAGGAGTGTCCCAGAGTGAAATGCTACCACAAACAAACTTACAAACTATGAAATGCTACAACAAACAAACTTAAAGATACCGATACAGCAGTGTACTTTATAAATGTGTGATTATTCAATAAAAGTGCTTTGTATAAATAAGCCAAGAGCAACTCAATTGAACAGAATTTATAAAGGCACTGAAAAGATGATAAACTGATTAATAAGCCCTTTAGCAAGTAAAACTATACACAGAAATCTCAAATGTTTCACCAAATTAAACGGACTAGGCTACCTCCCAGTGGACTGAATGGAAAATCCACCGACCTATTGATGTATAAAAAAGTACCTGCTAGAGTGTAAAAATACACTACTTTATCCAACAGATAATTAATTCAAATCAATAGATAATGAATTCAAATCAAGTAAATCAGTAGGACAAATAATGAGATGCAAAATGCCCTTTTTCAATACAACCAAAAGGAAACTCAAATAAATAATTCAATACATCAACAGCAAAGTAGAAAGGGCGGAGCTTATTAAGCTCAACTTTTAAATGGGATTATGCAATTTAAAAATTACCAGGTTTAAACGTAAATCAACAAAGGGGAGGGTGTGTGGGAACCACAAGCAGGGAATTCCCAGCAGTGTTTTAGTTCCTGTAAGCTTGAAATCTTTTCAGCAAAAGACAAAGGGCCAGAAATTCACTGTGTCTTTAAGTATCACTCAAGAGACAATTAACCAATGAAAAAAACATATGAAGTGTGCAACCTAGATAATTTAAGTCCATCTACCACCTAGGGAAAAAAAACAAACACCAAGCCCACCAGATTTCTTAAAACAAAAATAAAATGAAGGAGGTAAAAGAGAATGCAACTCTGTCACAGACAAAAAAATATAGATTTACTCCAGCCAGCAGGGAATTCCCAGCAGTGCTGTAGTTTCTGCAAGCCTGAAATCTTTTTTAGCAAAAGACAAAGGGCCAGAAATTTATTGTGTCTTTAAGTATCCCTCAAGGGGCAATTCATCAATGAAAAAACATGTGGAACATGAAATGCAGTTGTAGGCCTCATCTCAGACTGTACATTTCTAGATATCAAGCTTACTCTGTACAGCAATAACCTAATAAATGACAGGCCTGGGCAAATTGCTTACTTACTTACTTAATTAATTAATTAATTAAAGTTTGCCCACCTCACATTCTAAAACATAATTACAAATTTAGATTTAATATAAATATATGCTGGGGTTTGCTTGTCTGTCTAAATTCAGCACACCTTGCCTAGCTCTAAGGTACTGTGATAAAGTTATGATTATGACCAAAATGATGTGAATTTGATTAGCAGGTCAGGTGATTACAGAATGAGGTAGATAAATATGAATGAATAACAAATGCCAGTTTGCCATCCTGAGCTGATATAAAGGTGCTTCCATCTGGCTGATTTCTACCATTCACATGGTCACATACCTCTCAACTGCCCAGATTTTAACAAAATCTCTACATTTTTGCTTTACATTTTTGGTCTGTTGCTCAGAAAATGTGTTTTTTTCTGTCAAATTACTGAGGATTGAAGTCTCTAAATAATGACATACATTTGACTTTCAGAATTCATATCCTTCAAAAAATGCACGCTAATATAAATCCTGTTATTCTAGCAACTTTCAAAGTTTATAAGAGCAATATTTAAAATCTGTCCCTATTTTTTGACCTTTGTCCCCTCTTTATTTATTTATACATTTGATTACTGGAAAATCTGACTGGGTAGGTGCCCATTTTCATAGGTACATAGGTTCATAGTTTGTACTAGGCTAATGGCCCTGGAGCCTTTACAAGTCTAGCCCATAGGAATATCCTGACAGTGGGCCACCCAACATTAGTTCCCAGTGCCTCTGTCGAGTAGAGCCACTGGAGTGATCCCTGGGGTGAATATAGGTTTCAGCGGGTGCCCAGGAAGAAAAGCTCCAAAGTATTACAAAAACATATTAAGAACAATAATTTTACAATCTTCAAAAATAATACAAAATCATCTGCAGTTTAAATAATTATACTAAACTAGACATAATCTGAATACATTGGTTAAGAACAGATTCAACTTATATGACAATGAGTTAATATTTACAGGCATTTTAGCCAGTTTAGAGAAATTAAAGGCAAGTTAGTATAATACAAACAGGAAATGCAATATTAAATGGGAGAAAAAACAGGGTTATGCCATGTTTAGAGTCAGGAGGAAAAAATTGAGTGAAGTAAGGAAGTAAGCAAAGAAGGGGTGATTAAGGAGGTGTAAGATATCAACATGAACTTGTTCATATTTAGGGATAAAGTTTATTCTGTGGTTGAGCAAGAACAGGGCCAGATTTTTACTAGGAGGTCTTTCAGAATGTTTTAAAGGACTGAAGGGAGGGAGATTATTGACCTGATTGATACAGGTAAGGCATTCCAGGCCAAAGCAATATGGTATGAGCACAGACCATGCCCAGCAGTATAAGGTATAAATAGGCACTTGTTCATATTTAGGGATAAAGTTTATCCTATAGCTGAGCAAGAGTAGAGCCAGATTTTGGCTAGGAAGACTTTCAGAAAGTTTTAAAGGACCGGAGGGAAGTATTGACCTGATGGATACAATTAAGTTGTTCTAGGCCTAAGCAATATGTTATGAGTACAGCCCATGCTTAGTGGATTTGATAGTTTTGTGGACAGAGTTTTTTTGTCATTGGATTGTAATAACCAAGAGGGAACATAGTTCTGTAGAAAGGTATTTTGTGCCAGACAAGCAGATGAATGCTGGATAATTTTATAGATGGTAAGACGCTGTGCATATGTTAATTGATATGGCAGTTTTAACTGATTTAGGCTGTTTAATGCTATACAGTGGTGGATTCTGAAATAAGTATTTGCTGCAAATTTAGCCACTTTATTATAGCATTGTTTAAGTGTTGCTTTTTTGATGCCTGGAGGATAGTAAAGTAGTGAGAAGAGGAGGTAAGTAGTGGTAAATGTAGTTTTAGTTGAGTTAGTGAGAAGGTTTTGGCTCTAGACTGCATCCCTAGTTTTTGGTATTTTTTTTAATGCAATTCTGTATATGCAGGTTGAACTTAAGATTACCATTTACTATCATCACTAATAATTTGCTATGAGAACTAACTTCAGTGGTTCTATTTGTCCAGATTTCTTGCACTAAGAGTTTGAGAAGTATGAAAGTGGATCATAGGATCATAGGATCATAAGAGGTTACTAGGCTATTGGGCCTGAGGACTAATAATAATTATAAGCCTAGCCAAGAGTTATGCCCATGTTTAGACAAGTCAGCACCCAAAGTTCCTGTCCAGCAGGGATACAGGTGGAATCCCAGGGGTGTATTTTCTGTTTCCTAGCCAGTTTTCCAGGTTGCACTTAAAAAGGGATAATAAGGTACTCTGCCTGACATGGAGAGGGAGTCTATTCCACAGATGGGGGAGTCTCTGGGACACAAATCTGTCTCGCCAACAGGTCCTATTTATATCAGAGAGCAGGTTGAGGTTGTGCATATCGGTTACGCGAGTGGAGCTTGACTTGCAGATATGCAGCAGTCCCATTAAGAGGAGGTTTGTATGCCAGACAGAGGTCACCTCTAAGGAGTCTGTATGAAACTGAGTAGAGGGACAGGGCATTTAGCCTGTCTGTGTAGGGTAGATGTTTGAGGCCCTGGATTATCCTGGTGAGGAACCTCTGTGGTCTTTCCAGCTGCTGCATGTGCTTTGCAAGGTATATGCCGAAGGCAGTGTTGTACTCAATAATTGGCCTTATAAGGGAAGAATACAGGGATGTTATAACCTCTTTGTCCCTGGATGAGATACCCTTACTTATGAGGTGGGCCATGTAGAAAGCTTTCCTTACAGCGGAAACAACATGGTGGTCAAAAGTCAGGCTGTTGTTAACCAGGGTGCCCAAATCCCTCACTACTGATTGTGTACTTAAGACGTTGCTGTTAATGTGATAATATGTGGGGACTCCCCAAAGGGGATGATGATGCATTTTTGGCATTCAGCTTGAGGCCATGTTTCTGGCACCATTCATTTGTTTGTGTGAGACCTTTTGGGAGGATGTGCACATCACTTGGGAAATTGATGACTGAACCCAGCTTGCAGTCATATGCAAACATGGTCAGCCATAGCCTACTCATTTTGGCCTGCACCTCAGAGAAGTAGATCTTGAATAACAGAGGCCCCAAAACCAATCCCTGGGGTACGCCACTTGTTATGGGTCTACTGCTTGATGTGGCTTCCCTTTTTTTTGATTAGGTGGGTTCTATCAGTGAGCCAGTTTCCTACCCATCTGGTAACATATGGATTGATGCCTAATTGAGAGAGATTATCTATTATGCCCAAGTGTGAAATAGTGTCGAAGGCTTTGGCCAGCTCAAGGTAGGTGGTGTGCACCGTCTTCCCCTCGTCCATGGCTTTGGTGACTGTCTCAAAGAAGTCAACCAGATTTAACAGACTTGACCTCCCCTTGACAAAGCCAAACTGTGTGGGGTCAAATATTTGGAGTTTGCCAATGTTCCTGTTAATGAGATCCATTATATTCCATTCCATGGCCTTGGAGATCAGGCTAGTTAGGCTGATGGGTCTATAATTTCCCATATCAGTGGATGCTCCACCTTTGTGTAAACGGATGACAGTAGCTGTCCTCCACTTGACTGGGACAAAGCTGGCACTCAGGCTTTGGTTAAATAGGGGGCCTAATGGTGCTGCATGTTCATGCCTGAGTTCATGTAGAATGCAGCCTGGGATGTTATCGAGTCCCATGGAGGCTGTATTTTTTGCCTTTGAGAGGGCAGTGATGATCTGTTCCTTAGAGATAAGGGGTGGGGTGCAGTTACTAGGGGTGTCCTGATTTACTGATGGGGGGACAGAGGGGAGAAGTTTTCACTGAATCTGTCAGCCAGTAGATTGGCTATATCTACAGCATTTGTGAATGTGGTGTCCTTGACCACCAGTTCTGAACAGATCTTGGTGCTTCCTTTGAGATTGCAGACATATGTGAAGAAGGCATTATGATTGTCTCTAGCAGATGTGACCAATTTGGTCTAGAAGTTGGCTTTAGAGGATTTCACTAGTGCTCTTATTTGCTTGTTCAGGCTAAGGAGAGATTGCTTTGAATTGGGCATCTGCTCCTTCTTGGTCCTGGACAGCATTTTTTTCTTTTTGTTATATAATTTATTTATTGCAGATGACCACCAGACAGGTTTACTCTTCCTTGTGGGGGATGAGTTTGTCCTGTCATGTATTTCTGATTCCATGTATCTATATGAATGCTCATATAGTACTTCAGTGTAGAGTTGGACATTGGTGCCAGTTCCTACAGAAGGGGAGGGGTCTGTGAAGCTATTTATACCATCCTTCAGGAGGTTGTAATCAGCTTTGGAGAAATTTTTTCTTTGACCCTAGCTGGGGGGGGGGGGGTCAGGGAGATGGTTACTTCGAAAATGACTGCTTTATGGTCAAATCTTGCCAGGGAGGATGATACTGTAGGGGTGCTGCAGTGGTTACTCATGGTGGTTAATACCAGGTCCAAGGTTTTATCCCCTCTTGTGGGGGTATCAACTGGCTGTTCCAAGGCATTTGCATTGATAAAATTGAGGAATCTTTCGGCATTTGTGTTCTGGCATGAGTAGTTTTTCCAATCTATGGTTGGGTTATTAAAGTCATCCAGGATCAGGGTAAAGGGTTGAATCTTGATAGATTTGAAGAGGTCCAGATAGGTGGAGTGGGCATCTTGAGTCAAATTTGGGGGCCTGTAGCTAGCTATAATTTGAATAGGGGTCTTGTCAAAGGTTAACTGCACCTAGAGTGTTTCTTGTGCATCATACTGTTAGACCAGCCTGGAGGTGTGTGTCTTTAATATATATTGAAACTCTACTGCCTTTGGCTTTGCTGCCCACAGTTTGGGGTCTGAAAGTATGATAGGATGAGTAACCAGATAAGGCTGGGATGCTCACCGCAGCTTTGAACCAGGTTTCTGTGACTGCACAAATGTCAGCATCTTCCAGGGTTAAGAATGCTTGCAATGAGTGCAGTTTCATGTTTAGACTCCTATCGTTTAGCAGCATGACCTTTAATTTGCATTTTGTTGAAATTTTTATGTTGGTAGTATTGACTCATGACTTTTCCTAAAAAAGCGACTATGCGATACAGAACATAGCTGCACAACCAGTGGATGCAAGCTTGGTACACATTATTAATATATGTGTGGTAACATGCATGAGAGCTTTCATTGGGTCAGCTCTGGCACCTCCATGTGGCACATCTCTCTTCAACCAAATGGTGGGCCAAAAAAAATACACACACATAGTAGCAAGGAAAAGTCTGGAATTATGAAAAAGCTGTTCCTTGGTCCCTGAATTCCATGGCTGCAAGCAATATTCAAAATAATTAAATTTTCAATACTGCTTTCAGACTTGCAAGTAAAGGGCCAACTGGCTCCTCTTGCACAGTGCTGATCATGCCCCTTTGCAGTAAGCCAATCACTAATTGACATTTAAGCTGCTGGGACTGCAATTTCAACTGCTTAAATTATTGTATGCAAAGGCTGCAGGGAATGTTCAGCAGAGGTATAGCTAGGGTGGAGGGACAGGACAGCCACTCTTGGTGCAATGTATTGGGGGAGTGATTGGCATTACTGAATGCCAGTACTGCATTTGTGGTCAACTGTGAAGCATTTAATTGCTCTGTGTGTGGTGTATTCAGTACCAGCATTCAGAAATAAATGAGGAAACTGACTGTATTCACAGTTCAGTGCTCTGTGCGTTACAGTGGGCAGACATAAGCTGCTTGCTACAGTTTAAAAAATTACTTTTTTGGTCCTGAGCTCCTCAACTTAAAGTTGGGGGGGGGGGGCAGATCAGGAACAGCACAGGATTATTGTGCCACCTTACTCATGTGCACTAACCTTAACCCTAACCCTGCTGCCTCTAACCCCTAAAACTACACATTACCTTATGGAAAACACCTTCCCTAACAGTACCACTGCACAAAACCCTCATGTACACACATCACATAAACACACACACAACACCAACTCTATCCTCCTTTAGCTAATCCTTACTTCAGTTACCTTCACTTAAATTACATCCTGCACATCACAGGCCCAGTTGATGTTCTGAGTATCGATGCCTCTCGCCATTGATAAATAGTAGATTAGAGGTAGCAGCAGGGTTGATATTGGATTATGAGTGCTTGAGACATTGTCAGATAGTGTGGGAGCTCTAACCAGTTAGGTTGTTTAAGAGAAAGACAGTGGTGGGTTATGAGATTTTGGTTAGCTGAAAATGTAGCCACTTTGTTGCTACATTGTTTTGCTGAAAAATGGTCTTTCTGGACCCAGATGGACTATCCCAGTACAAAAAAATGCTAATAAGTAAATAAATGGTTTAGTTGTGCCCTTGGACTTTTGTGGAAGATCCCCCCCCCCCCCCAGGATAAGCATACTCTTCCTCCCAGTCTTTGCCATTCTAGCTACAACTGAAACTCTAGTTATCTGGACTATAGTCAGGGCTTTATCCCTTTCTACAACCAGCATGGGCTAAAGATTGATTATTTAGGTCCATTTATAGGAATGACACAGTTGCAGCTTCAGCAACCCCTCCCTCCAAGGTAATGCACAAGTATGTCCCACAATGACATACATAGAAAAAGTGAAATTGCTGTGTGCTGCTTCTGCTCTGGTATCCTGGGATATGTGCTGCTTGCAATACAAAGCATGTTTCTGTGTCTGAGACTGACATACCCAGTGTAACATGATGAACATGCACAAACAGAAATAAATAGATAGCACTAGAGCAGAGTTATTGTTTCTGTATGTTGGATTGCTATAGTTTCATTGATGTTGCACAGCAGTTACAAGTCTGTTGCACATTGCTTGGCACAACTCTACTTATAGCTATGGTAGCTATCAGTTTGAATTTGTTTGGTATGATCAGTTCCTTAAATGTTAAACACAATTAGAATGTATAAGAAGCAAAAACTGGATTCAAGTCTTATCCAGTGCCTGATGGAATTACATTAAATGTTCATTAGTGTTAGAATGTATAATGCTCTAAGTTATCGATTCCCACACACTGTCATAGTGATGTTCAGTAGTGTTAGAATGTATAATGCTCTAAATCATTGATTCCCACACACTGTCATATTGAACCTTCATCAAACTACAGAAATGATAGAATTTTCATTTTACAATGGGGATGGAAACATGTAATTATCTGAGATCTGGGTTATGCTCAGTTTACATAATCCTTAATGTTGGGTCTTTAAATAGCATATCTTGCTACTTCTAATGGATAAACCTTCTATTTATGTTACCCATGAAGCCTATATTTTGGCTTAAGGTTGAACATTTTTGGACACATTTTTACTGAACTTCTCAGATCCCTGCTGTGTTGCAACTGGACTCAACTTTTTCCTTGCTGCCTACGAAACTGGCTGAAAATATTCCTGGACTAGCTAATGGGGAGGGCAGTAAACACTTGACTGATTTCATTCAAAAGTTAACCATGTCTATGGTCTCTCTCAAGAAAAAGTCTTCAGATACAAGTCCATGAAATAAAATTTGCAGTTACGTCAGAGATTGAGTGTACTCCTCATCTAGAGTCCACTGTTGCAGACTTCTCACTCCAGTTAACTGAAGTGCACCAAATCTCCTTCAGCAAGAGATCTCTTGCACTTAACCAGCAACCTATTTGACTTGCATGCAAGGACAGAACAAAAGGATATGGTGCAATTTCTGCAGGCATAGGACTCCACTTCCTTGGAGTTGGGTCCCACTATTAAATGTTTGAGGAAGTCCAGCAGTCTTTTGTGCCAGTCTGCCCCTCAGGGGTGAACCCACTGCCAGTCATTGTAGTATTTCTTTCATAACTGTAGAAGGAGAGGATTCAACATGTAACATAAGCTAAGAAGAATATCATCTCTTTGGTATGCAGCATTCATTTCAAGAATGGTTTCCTCAAACAGTTAGTAGAATAAAGAAGAACATGGGAACCTCAAGACCACACATCTCTATTCATTTTGCAATGAGGCTGGAATCTACCAAAAGGCTTTAGTGTCTTTAGATAGACAGAGGAGGTGAAAGGACTAATGCCACCAGAACAAATTATATACTGTACAGTACACAGGGAGAAACAAGCCTAACCCATAACAAACCCTAGCACGATCTCTCATGGTCCAAATGCTCCAGGCAAGTGACCTTGTGCCCACTGCCCACATCAAATGTGGATTTGGCCCACATATGGTTATGTTTACTGAAGGTGCATTTTTTCTCTTTTTTGACCACATATATGATGGGTGCAAGCTGTGTCTGTAAACAAGCTTTTGTTGGTAGCTTCTCTATAACTGGACAGTCAGAATCAGAATGCTTTGCATTGTCTATTAACTACTTGCCACACTTCATAGTATAAACTGCTGTCCATAACTGAGCTTAAACATACTTCAAAGAGCTATACAATTAGTATGAGTGGGCTTGTACAGAATTTGAGCAGTAAAACTGATGGCAGCACAGCAACATTACATACACTATTAAGGCCGGAATTCATTATTATTTTCCTTCTATATTGGGACATGAGAATACCAATAAGGTTTGTTCGTTTACTTATTAAGATTGGTGATCCGCTGTGGCAAACCCTAATTGGGAAAAGCCAAAAGAAGAAGAAGAAGATTAGTGTAAGTCACTGATCACAATAGAACAGTTTCATGCACATCACTGGTGAATGATATCACAATAAAATTAGACCATACAGATTGCTATAAGATAGAAAATTTAATAAAAAGAAGTAATATGAGACTTCAGCAATGAGAAGATACTGCAAGTAATACATCATGACAAAGCAGAAAGACAGAAAATATACTGAGTCCACATCTCCTAACAGAGAAAAGGGGAGTATAAGCTTTGAACAATTTACAAATGAGAGTGGAAGCTTCCGCATCTTAACAATCTTTGTCAAACAGAGGAGAATAAGAACACAGAGGGAGTTGATGGAGGTGGATGGAGCAGAAGTCAATAGACTGAGTAGGTTATATGATCTGCGTGCAAGCACTTGCACAGGGTTTGTTTTTGGAGATATGATTTTAATTGTGGCCTAAATTTCAGATATAAGGAATGGTCTTAAATGGAGAGGTAAAATATAGGGGACAGAACTGAGAATGCATGTTTGGTGTATTTCAGGTTTATTCTTGTGGGTTGTAGAGTGATGGAGGTCTGGGAAATGCAGCAGTGGTTATTAGTGCCATGTTTAGGCACGGACACCTAGAAACCAAACTTTTTCCCATAAACCACCTCTGAAACTGTGCCAGTAACTCTGTGACTGTAGAGAAACTGCTTTGCGTATTGAGTAGCATAAAGCATGTAGGCTGTATGTTGAGGAGCACTGCCCATTAAATTTACTGTTATATAACGTAGTCTAGTCTCTGGTCCCAAAAGCACCCTTAGTCAGTGCACTATTAACCCTTCATACACCACACCCTTGTAGCCCACCCTTTAAAGGACTTGACATCATGGATATGTACTTTCCCAATTTCTCTCTAGCCATTTTGGTGCATATGGCTACTGTATATTGAGACAATGTAACAATTTTCTAATGTTTACTGGCAACCATTTAATCCTCAAAGAAACAAACACAGTATGCAAAAGATGTATATACACAATATCTCTGGAGGCAAACTTTTGTATGCAAACACTCATAATAACAATTCTGTTGTCTACTTATATGGGGGTTCTGTTTTACGACATAATAATGACATACTGTCTAGGATGAACAAGGACAAAATAACTGTCAGTTGCCTATTAGGGGCTAGGATTCACCAAGTTATGCATGTACTCAAGTCATTGCATTACAGGTACCAGTACAAGTCAGTCATACTCCATATTGGTGTAAATGACTTGAGACATACATCCCTAGACTTTATGAAGACAGACATTATGGAGCTCTTAAACTATCTGTCACAGGCTAATATGTGCCTAGCATTGAGCAGCTTTCTACATTCTCAAAGAATAATGCCACAATATAAACAGTAGATGAATGACTTTAATACTTTGCTTAGTTTTTGATGTCATTCTAGGGTGATACAGTATGTGTCAATGTGGGAGAACGTGGTTCACAAACCACGTTGCTTTGCCAAGGATGGTCTGCACCTGTCTTGTCTAGGCTTTTGGATATTGGCTACAACATTGTCCTCTGTCACAAAACCTTTTTTTAGGCAATGCCAAATTGACAAACCTTCTAAAATATCAAAGTCTACCCAAGGAAATCTAAAGATGTTACTGCTCATTGCCAGGAGTCTTAAAAGGAAGCTGTACTTTCAGACATCTCTGCAGTTATCGAGGCATGATTTAAAGCTACAGAGAGTATTGTGGTAGTGCAAGGCTTCAATGTCTTCCACACATTTAGACCAACAACTGCACAGATGGGGACGAAAGGTGGAGGTGTCTCAAACTAAATCAATAACAAGCATACCTCTAGGCTGGTTAAACAGGATGAATTCCTGGAGTTCCTCCATGTTCAAATTGCCATAGACAAAGTATGATACCATATCCTAGCAAGCTATAGGTCACTCTTTAAGTCCCATGAAACCCATAGCTCATACTTAGACCTATTGATGACACACACCATTAAACCAAATACCATACTCATGGTGGATTTTAATTATCCATCTATAAACAAGGAATCCTACACGACCCCAACTTTGCAGGTAAAAGATTCCTAGACTTTATAATCAAAAACATCTTGGACAATTTAGTGCATATACATATTGGTCCTGGTACACAAATATGGGAGAATGCTGCAACCCCCCTCCCCCCGTGCTAGTGTCACTTTATTTCTGGTAATGACAGACCACAAAGAAGTCTCCTTCAAAATAAAAATCAATTTTGTAACCCCAGCAAACCCTGTATAAAATCAGGTTTCACTTAAATGTAGTTAGACATAAATGCAGTATTCTCTTTGCGTAAATCTAGAAATGCAGCCATATTAATACAGGACTATATCTTCATTTTATATTTTACATTTTATATGCAGTTTCAATAGAAAGCAATGTTCAATGTTTCACTGAAGGATACAAATGAGCTCAGAAAAATAACCTTCAGTCAAGAATATAAGAATGTGCTAACAGAATGTACAGTACATTGGGTACAAATGGATCTTGTTTAGATGGTATGAGGCTTGGGGATCCAGGTTAAAGAGGTGTGTAGAACTTATAGAAAATTTACAGGATTTTGGTATTATTAGAAGAGATACTTCAGACACTGAAATAAGTAAGTTAGTTTGGACTGATACACAGAATGTCATTGCTGTGCAGGCCGCAGAAGTCTGGAAAAGAATGCCAGTTAGTATTAATTCTACCATTCAGAAGGAAAGCAGCAATAATGAGTAAAAAAGTTACAGACAGTCTAATGACTGCAGAAACTACAGACATTATAATTCAGTCTATTTCAGGTTATCACCACTATTATTAAAGAACCATAAGATTTGATTCAATTATTATTGACATCTACCTGTACTACATAATACACCCTCTTCATCAGAACCTGTGTGTAGACTTTTACTCTGATAGGTACACAAAGATTTTGCACATAATGGGGAAACTGAGATATTTGGCACTTTTTCAGCAGAGGTCTGGGCAATTAAAAGATAAAGACATTCATTCCAGTCATTCCAGCTTCATTCTAGTTTCTTCCAGTCATTTACAGTATCATACAGTTCTTTCAATTTGTGCAATGGCGTGCCACCATCAGTGGTGGGGGGAGACAATATCTGCAGTTAAAGTGAATCCCAAAACCATATAGTAACCTTGCAAATCTGCAGTTGTTCATCAACAGATAGACTATATGTATTGTACAGTGTTCCTTTAGGATATTAATTCAGAAAAGTCTACAGTAAGGTATCAAAGAATTTCATACTGTCCAAGGTACCAGTGTAAAGAACCAGCAATGTATCAGAAAACTTCACCAACTTCAAAGCAGATAACGGACTTTCATGTTTCCAGTGTGAAGTCACAGATCCAAGAGAATCCTTACAAGAGGCAGTTTGAAGAAGGTAAGCATTACCTGACAATGGCCCAGCACTCCTTCAACTTAACTTGTGTGAGCATTCATTTTTATTACATTGCATTTTCTAGCTAAATCAGACAATAAATTTCAGAACATTAAAGGTATCAATCAGTATAAATGTAAATGGCTTAGCTATGTTCGACAATACATGTACAAACATTTTATACATTTCTAATGTAAATGCACCAGTAAAGTTATGGTTTAAAGTTAAAAAATGGGTAAAGCAGTCTAAAAAACTGTGCTGCAATGTTCATTTAAATTTCCATGTTATTATTTCAGGAATATTAAATCTTTCTAGACGCAAAAGAATTAAAACACAGAAGCAAACCTAAATGAAATAAAGGACACATTTTCTACTGATTTGTAGTATGAATCAGTGTTTACAGAAATGACAGAATATTCAGCTTCTAATACCATTATGGTTTCAGACATAACATGCAGACTGTAACAAATTCTAGTTTACAGTCTTCAAAACTCAGTGTAAATGTTACAGCACATGTAATTCAAAATGCAGAGTTAAGTTGCAGTATTGCAAATACTGATCAGCTTGACATAAACACACCCAGTGTATGTGACATGCAGATTTCAGGACAACACACAGCAGACATTTTCAGTGTCTCAAGTTAATGTAACAGCATACTTTCAACCACAATTTTTCAGAATGTAATAAAGTCTAGTTTTGTTGTTTTGTACTGAGGGGGGATAAGAGGGATTAGTGTGCAGATTTTGATTAGTTTGATAACGTCAACACCTTAGAAAATAAAGCACAGACTTCATGGCAAAATAAAGAAACACATAGCTCATGTGAGTGCTCTTACTAGTTCTATAGAAGACAATTTTCAGAATATTTATAAACGATGTGGCAGTTCAACACCAAACCAGATCATTTATCTTCCATTGTTTAAGGTACAGAGAAATGACAAACCATATATTTCATTGTTTGTAGGAAATTAATTATGGAATATGGTAGGGAAAAATTATGGAACAATGTACTGATTAATGCAGATACATCAGTTTCAGTTACAAACAGACCTGTATCAAAGGACACACGTGCAGTTATAATGTTGTTAGGATTTAAAAGTTCAAAGGTTACAACAGTGACCAGTTCTGAGTGTGACAGTATCATAATAGGAATGGGCATGTCATCAGAGTTACATGTTGTTTTAGACTTCAATAAGATTTTATAGAAAAATAAAAATGCTATTGAATGTACAGTAGTAAAAACAGACATTTGTAAGAAATTGTGTGCAGTAGACTGTGCAGATGTACAAAAATTAAAAATTAAATGACTACAGAAATACATAGATTCAGAGGCAAAATACAAAATTAATTCTGGTTCAATTTCCACAGCTGAAGAGAAAGCAGAAAAGTTACCACATTTTCAGAAACAGCATCTTATTCTCAGAGAGGTAAAGACAGACTGGAAAGAAAATTTCACTTCACTTTTATTGCCAGTAAAAAAAAAAACATAACAGTTTCAGGCTAGTACCAGATTTAACATTTGTGTATGTATTTGTCATTTTGGAACCACATGTTTGTTTTACACCAGAAATGACAGTCAAGTTTAAATCACAGAATAAATGGTTTGGTTTAGTTACAGCTCAGGCAAATGAATTTTTCTTTTTGCTCATTTTTCTTTTTTCTTTTTTTTAAGCAGGCATTGCTATGCCCTTTGAATTATGGTAATAAAGTACTGCAATGCATACATAATTTATTGATACAGACACAGGCAGTATAATAGTTGTAGATATTAAATCATGTTTTGCTAGCTTTCCAGAGTACATAATTTAAAGTCAGTTACATTTTTAAAAGTGACTTTCAATCAAGAGTTTGGATCCCATAAAAGAAAAGTGTGTAGCATACATATTATGTGTCATTGAAGCCACAGATTCAAATGTTATGTCAGGAAAAAGAATGCAATGTATTTTTACTGTATGAGAAAACTGCACATACTTGTGAAAGACAGACAAGTAAAGCACCAGAATCAGATCAGTTTCTAGCAGTAAATGTGTATTTATAAGTGGTTCAAGATTTTATATATTTCATGCAGAAAATGCAGTTTACCAGAGCACATCAGATGCACAGACTTGTGTAACAGAGTTATGAGATTACAGGCCACCTCAGTAAGCTTAATTGAAGACAGTGCTGTATATCATTAAGCACTATGGCAGAAATCTTATTATTAGTTACAGTTTTTATGCAGCAACAGTTCTTACTATTTATCTAAATATCTGGATTACAAAATGAAATTGTAGATATTAATGATAAACCCTTGCTGCATTCAGAAGAACTAAGAGTTTAAATGAAGTCATCTAAAAGAACAATTACATATAAAGCATTTGGCAGAGACCTTCACACTGAAGAAATTCTTTTGTAAATTATGACCCAAGGGTCACAGAGTAAAAGTAGAAAAAATCAACAGTTAAGATTAATTTTATAAAGGTACAGAAAATAAGACCATGCTAAATAATTAGTACAGTGTCAGAATACTACTTTAGTTTCATTTGAGTTAATGACAGGGAGAAAAATGCCACTGAGGTTTCTGTTTGCTTCAATAATTAAGTTGCAGCCTTTTTATTTCACTAAAGTACATTAACAGTTTGGTCATAGACTTACAAGAATTTATTTATTAGTAACATAGATTTCTTCCATGCAAAAGATGTAAATAAAATCAGGGCAACAACCATGATATCTGTTTATAATTGTTAAAGCTGTGAATTTTATTTTAAGGCTTTGATACTGCTTTTTTGTGCTTTGCAGATATTGCTACCGAAAGTAGCCAATTTGGCTCATAGTTTCATAGGAGATTAGCAGACTAACATTAGTAACAGAGATTTATTCCATGCAGAAAAATATAAATAAAATTAGGGCTACAAGCATGCTATATGTTTATAATTGTTAAAGCTGTGAATGTTATTTTAAGGCTCTGATACTGCTTTATTGTGCTTTACAGATATTGCCACTGAAAGGCATGCTGCCAATTTTGGATTTTTGGATAATTTCCAATTTGGTTCATAGGAGATTACTAAGCTAATGATTTGACAGCCCTTAGAAGTCTAGGCATTATTACCCAAATTATACCCTGTTTTAGATCCCTAAGGGCTAGAGTATGGCTTAGGTTTGTGCCCATGCATTTCAGTATTTTACAGACTGCCCCAGTCCATAAGGGAAATGGGCACCACCCCAGAAGTGAATTTATACTTCCCCATCCATTGATCCAAACTGCATTTGAAGAGGGTCAGGGAAGGGCTCTGTTTTAAGTGAATAGGAAGCCTGTTTCAGAGAAGAAATAATCTCTGAGACACATATCTGTTTCTCCAGCATGTTTTGTTTGTGTCACAGCCCAGGATTAGATCCTTAGATCAGATGGTCCTTGTACCATTTGTCTTGCGAATGTGTAACAGTTCCATCAGGGCTGAATTTGAGAGTGCCTTGTAGGTTAGGCATAGATCACCCCTTAATACTCAATAGGAGACAGTAACGGGCTAGGGCGTTTAGTCAATATGCATAAGGCATGTTGTTTATACCCTGTGTTTTTTTTTTGTAAAGAACCTCTGAGGCCACTCAAGCTGTTGCATGTGCACGGTCAAGTAAATGCTGAAAGGTACATTGTACTCAATCACTGATGAGGGCTGAGTACATTGGGACTATAACTTCCTTAGATCTGAATGCCATGACTTTACTTATAAGCTGTGCCACATAGAAGAACTTCCTCACCACTGTGTACACATGCTGGTAAAAGTTCAGGCTACTATCTATCTGTGCCCAAATAACAAACAAATAAGAAAATAAAAATAAAATAAAATGACAGTCAACAGACCAGGTCACCAACTTTTATAGCAGATTTACACTCTAGCGCCTCAGCTCAAAAAGTCTTCGGGGAGTAAAAACCAATACAAAGACATGCTTCTTATACAAAAATATTCCCTCCTTAATTATACAATTAATCAATTAAAACAATTAACAAATCAAATAAAAATCTTCCAATCGCACTCACCATTAAGCCCTCTAGGGGTCAGTGTTGCACATTTTAAAATGAACAAGGCATCTTTATACAACAATTTATTTTATATATTAAAATGTCCTTGTTAAACATTGTTTTTTTCTATAATTGTCCCCTTGAGACTATCAAAATCACTTTCATGTTAAATTTTAAAATGTGTTGCTAGACAACTTTCAAGTCTACCATTTCTAATATCTCTTATATGTTCTTGAAGCAGAGACTTGAATGCCCTCTTGCTTTCACCTATATAAAATAAACCACAGCCACACTTCAATGCAATGCATAAACTAAACCCTCTGTCTGACAACAATATCTTTCAACAGATTTAAATGACATTCCATTTTTTTATTTTTTATTTTTATTTATTTAACATTTGTTGACCGGGAATCATTTATCTTATGAAATGTATGTACTATATAGTTATAGCTTATAAATTTATTGCAAGGGAAATTTCCCATGCTAACAGGTTGATTTACCAAGTTATTTGTAGGCTGCTCAAACCTGCTATGAATTACAATATCTCCAATGTTATGTTCACTCCTATAAGAGAAAATTGGGACCTTCCCTATTATTTTTTTTTCAAATCATTATATTGTAATAAAAAATCCCAATAATATTGTACAACCTCTCTTACTTTTTCACTCTAAATATTATAAGTTGTTACTGCAAAAAATTTATTTTTCTCCTTACAATTGTTGCAATTGTTAGTATATGCATAATCAACCACTTCCATTCTTTTATTTATTTTATTTTCAAAACGACATAAAGCTTCTTCTACTAAGATTCTGCTATAACCCTCTTAAGAAACATATCAGCAATTTTAGTCAATTCTTCTCTCAAAACATCTTGATCATTAAATAAACAGGAAACTCGTAGAAACTCCATAAGGGAGCTTTAATAACATGTGTTGGATGACAACTATTACCATTCAAAAATGACTTACACTATCGAATTTCTTATTCATCCTAGGTTTTATACATCCATTGGATCTTCCCTGTAAAACAATATCCAAAAACACCACACTAGACCCATACTGCAAACCATTAAATTTTATACCAAACCTATTTTTGTGCAAGTCTTCTATAAAATATTTTACTTGTTCATACTCATCTTGACAAAGAAAAAACAAATCATCTATAAATCTAGAGTACCTCAAAACAAATTTTCAAAAAAATCCATGCTTATAGAGGTACTCCATTTCAAACATGGGCATAAATAAGTTGGCATATATGGGGGCAAATGCCCCCATTCAAGTACCTTGCAACTGATGATAAAGAACTTTGTTAAATTCAAAATAATTATGAGTTAAGCTAAAATAAGTTAAATCCATAATATAACAAGACAAAGGAATATCACCAAGAAATAATCTCAATGCTTCCAAAACAAATTCATGTGATACCTATATATAAACTCTTAACATCCACAGTGATCCAGTACGTATTACTTTCCCATTGAACATCAGATATTTTACTCAAAAAAACAAAATAATCTTTAATATAAGAGGCTAACCTTAAAGCCACATTCAATAAATACTTATGTAGCAACAATATGGTATTATGTAGAAAATTTTGACAAGCAGATAGTATAGGCCTACCAGGTAGGTGATTCATATTCTTACAGATCTTAGGGAGGCAATAAAACTAAGCCATCCCATATCCTTCAGTACAAAACTTTTTCAGTACATCTGCTTTAGACAAATAACACAACCTGAGCCCTTTATTCAACAAGTCCTGAAATTCCGTTAGTGCCTCCTTATATTCCTTTATATTCACAATTGTATATACCTTTCTATCATTCAAAAGCTCATAACACATACTCATATATTGTGAAAATTGCATTATTACAATTTTGTTGCCTTTGTCCGAAGGTTTAACAATCAAATTCCTCTGTCTACCAAAGTCTTTCAAAGCTTGCCATTCCTTTTTAGTTAAATTATAATGTATTTCACCTTTATTTACAATAAAGTCTGAGAACACCTTCTCAATACCATAATTAACCATGGCATGAAATCTTTGTACCCCTTCATATCTAAAGGGGGGGTATAAAATTATTCTTACTCACAATATTACTTGTGTCTAATTGAGCATATGTATTATATTAAAACTTTCATCTAAATCCTCATCTGTGCCACTGATACAATTCAAGCCATGCACATTCACACAAACTTTTTTTCCCCATTATTATTAACATTAAAATAATCCTTTAAATGTAACTTTCTTGCCAATTGAAAGACTTCAGTTTTGAGTTGATGAAGTCAAGGCAGAACAGATGGAATAAATTTCAGACCACAGTTCAAGGCAGACAATAAAGCCTCATGTAAAGGGCTCTTTGATAAATTGACAACTAAATTATGCAAATCTATACAAGTAGTGTCATGAAAAACATTCAAGTCAGTTCCATTTAATTCTTTTACCATGTCCTTGATATTGTCCATCTCTGTAATTCGCATACCACAGCACAGTGGTGCAATGGTAGCATTGTCGCCTCACAGCAAGAGGTTCTCTGGCTTGATTCTCGCCTGGGGTGCCTTCTGTGTGGAGTTTGCATGTTCTCCCTGTGTTCATGTGGGTTTTCCCCAGGTACTCCAGTTTCCTCCCATGTTTTCAAAGACATACATTTGGAGCATTTCTCCCTGGGCCTCCACTGAAAATTGGCTTCATTCCAAGTCAGACTTTCCCGGTAAACAAATGTTAAATAACTAAAATAAATAAATATGGTCTGCCTTGTTTTCTCTCCCTATTATCGGTTCTCTGAAAAGTCTCTTTCATATACCGATTATCTTGGGCCTGAGGAACAGGAAGATAAGCACCATTGCCATTAAAATCAGTAGAATCCAATGTCGCCTCTGTAGGAACAGAGACCATGCCATTCTGGGTCTGGTTCACTTCCTGATGATGAGACTGAATATTAGAGCAATGTTTCTTCTGATTGGAGGACCAGAGAAAGGCAGAATCACTCTCATAATCATGCAGGTCATGTTGTAACTTATATTTCTTCTGTTCTAAAAGATCTTCTTCTAAAGAAATTAATTTCTCATTAATGTCTCTCAAATAGTGCTCCAAATGTAAAGCATCTAAAACAGACTCTAAAGAGGAGCACACTGATGAAATTTCCAATTTCAACATTCTTTGTTTAATTACATCCCTCTCTGTTAGGATATTGAGCCAATCCATAGCACAACAGTGAGCAGCCTCAACCCACCTCAATTCAAATTTCTTCTCATCGCTGTCAGTAGAGTCAAATGGAGTAGAATGATGTTTAAAGGCTCTAAGGCCACAAGGAGAAACATCCAATTCTACATATCATTGCAGACAAGCATGTTATAATATACTGTACTGTGGTTTCTTTTATCATAAGTTGTTCCAATTTGGAAAAAAAAAGTGCCAGTGCTTCTGGAGACAGTTCTAGTGAAATGCTTGCCAATCATATTAAAGGGAGTAACAATTCTCTTTTTTCAAGTTTCTTCCAAAAATCACTCCCATGTTGTTGGTAGCACTTCACCACTAGAAACCTCATGTTCCTGATGGTCTCCTGTGTGTCTAAGAAAACTGTCCATAGTGCACTGAGAAGAATCATTATTAGCTTCTCTAAAACTCAGCAAATTAAAAGTTGATCACTGGCCATAGAACACAAGTCCAAACACAAATAAATAAAATAAAAATAAAATAAAATGACAGTCAACAGACCAGGTCACCATCTTTAATAGCAGATTTGCACTGTAGTACCTCGGCTCAAAAAACATTCAAGGAGTAAAAACTGCTACAAAGACATGTTTCTTATACAAAAAAAATACCTCCTTAATCATACACTTAATCAATTAAAACAAGTAAAACATTTTATAGAAGACTTGCACAAATATAGGTTTGGTATAAAATTTTTTATGGTTTACAGTACGGGTCTAGTGTTGTGTTTTTGGATATCGTTTTGCAGGGAAGATCCAGCAGATGTATAAAAACTAGGGTGAATAGGAAATTTGATAGTGTAAGTCATTTTTTTGAATGGTAATAGTTGTCATCCACCAAATACTGTTAAAGCACTCCCTTATGGAGAGTTTCTACGAAGTTCACATTTATGTAATAATCAAGATGTTTTGAGAGGAGAATTGATTAAAACTGCTGATATGTTTCTTAAGCGGGTTATAGCAGTAGTTTAGTAGAAGAAGCTTTATGTCATATTGAAAATAAAATAAATAAAAGAATGGAAGTGGTTGATTATGCATATACTAACAATTGCAACAGTTGTAAGGAGAAAAATAAAATTTTTGCAGTTACAACTTATAATATTTTGAGTGAAAAGGTAAGAGAGATTGTACAATATTATTGTTTTTTTATTACAATATAATGATTTAAAAAAAAAAATAACAGGGAAGGTCCCAATGTTTTCTTATAGGACAGAACACAACATTAGAGATATTGTAGCTCATAACTCAACCTGTTAGCATGGGAACTGTCCCTTGCAATCAATGTATAAGCTGTAAATATATAGTACATACATTTGATAAGATAAATGGAATGTCATTTAATTCTGTTGACAGATATTGTTGTCAGATGGAGGGTATAGTTTATGCATTGAAGTGTGGCTGTGGTTTATTTTATATAGGTGAAAGCAAGAGGGCATTTAAGTCTCTGCTTCAAGAACATTTATAACATATTAGAAATGGTAGACTTGAAAGTCGTCTAGCAACACATTTTAAAATTTACCGTGAAAGTGCTCCTGATAGTCTCAAGGGGACAATTTTAGAATAAAAAAATCAATGTTGAACAAGAAAATTTTAATATAAAAAAGAAATTGTTGCATAAAGAAGCCTTATTCATTTTAAAATATGCAACACTGACCCCATGAGGGCTTAATGTAGAGTGCAATTGGAAGTTTTTTTTTGATTTGTTAATTGTTTTAATTGATTAATTGCATAATTAAGAAGGGATTTTTTTTTGTATAAGAAGCATGTCTTTGTAATAGTTTTTACTCCTTGAGGGCTTTTTGAGCTGAGGCGCTAAACTGTAAATCTGCTATTAAAGTTGGTGATCTGGTCTGTTGACTGTTGTTTTATTTTATACTATCTGTCTGTGTACCTAGATCCCTCACCTCTGACTCCATGCTTAGGGTTGGGCTATTAATATTGTAATTTGCAGGGGTATTTGACTTCCCAAAGGATATGAGCATGCATTTTTTGCATTTAGTTTTAGGGCATGGCTCTGGGACCAATAATTTGTCTGAGTCAGACCCTTCTGAAGGATATCTACATCACTGGGGGATTCAGTGATTGCCCCCAACTTGCAGTCATCAGCAAAGCAAACTTGGTCAGCCAAAGGCCTTCTACAGCAGCCTTGACTTCAGAGAAGTATATTCTGAACAGAAGAGGACCCAGCACTGAGCCCTGTGGCATGCCACTAGTAAACTGGAATCTTGCTGGATCTGGATTCTCCCACTCAAATAACAGGTGCCCTGTCTGTGAGCTATTTGGCTATCCATCTGGTGACATAGGGCTTTATGCCCAGTTTTGTAAGTTTATTTATAACACCTGAGTAGGGAATTATGTCAAGTGCCTTAACCAGGTCAAGGTAGGCAGAATGCACTGTTTTATCCTCATCCATGGCCCTAGTGACTTTCTCAAAGAAGCCACCCAGACTGAGCAGCATGACCTGCCCTTGACAAAGCTGAACTGGGTTGTGCCCAGTGTTTGGAGGATTCCTATGTTGTTATTTATTAGGTCCATGATTATTCTTTCCATGATGTTGCATACAAGTGTAGTCAAAGTTATGGGTCTCTGATTTCCTGGGCCTGTTGATGATTCCCCTTTATGCAGAGGGGTTACTGTTGCTGTCCTCCACTCTACAGGTCCAAAGCCAATATGGAGGCTTTGGTTAAGTTGAGATCCTAGTGGGCCAGATAGGACCTGTTTCAACCTATTTAAAAGGCACCCTGGGATATTGTCAGGACCCATCAAAGCTATGTTTCTAGCTTTAAAGAATGCAGTGGTAACCTGTACTTTTGTGATAACTGGTAGATGAATGGTAGAGGGTATTTCTTGGGGGGTAACCAGATATGATGGGAAGGTGAAATTTGAGCTGAATTTACTGGCCAGCAGATTTGCTATATCTTCTGGCTGAGTATAGCTGATGCCAGCTACAACTAACTCTGCACATTGTTGGGTGTTGCCCTTAAGGCTGCAGACTTAACTGAAAAATGCCTTATAGCTATCCTTAGTGGGAGGCTATTTTTGCCTCACATTTCACTTTTGAAGACTTGACTAGTCCTGATTTGCTTGTTTAGTCTAATGAGGGAGCTTTGTGCACATTCTCTCTTACTGCTAGACAGGCTTTTCATTCTTTTGTTGCACAACTTATTTATACCAGAGATCCACCAGGGTAGCTTGTTTTTGTGGTTTGTCCTAGGGTTATTTCAGTCTGGTACTGACATTTCTTTGCAGTTGTTTATATGGTCATACATAGCTTTTGTGTATGCCTCTGCATAAATGTCTGTATTTTCCATGTTTTTCTGTGTTTGAGAGAGCTTTGAAATTAGCTATGCCTATGCTTAATAAGAGGTAGTTTGCCTTAGAAAAGTTCTTAAAGGTCTTGGGGTTAGGTAGGGGTTCTAGTTTTACATTTATTTCAAGAGAGACTGTTTTGTGATGTACCTCATTAAACTTGGGGGGGGGGGGCAACACTCTCCAATATTTGTTAGTACTAGGTCCAGGATATTTGTACCCCTATTGGGAGAGCAGATTAGCTGCTCCAGGGCATTTGCATTGACAAAGTCTAGAAATATTTGGCTCTGCATGTTAGTGGTTATGTTTGTTTCCCAGTTAATGGAAGGGTAGTTGAAATCACCCATGAGTATGGTATTGGGCTGAATGGTAAGTCATTCTAGTAAATTCAATATGAGGAGTAGCTCAAGTGTGTCATATTGTTTAACCAGGCTTGATGGTTTTTTTTCTTTATGTAGATAGATACATCTCTACCTTTTGTCCTTCCATGTGCAGTGAATGGTTGGAATGTATGAAAGGCAGTATAGCCTTGTACTATAAGCATGCTTTCCAAGGCGTTGAACCATGCTTCAGTAACTGCACAGAAGTCAGCATTTTCCGGGTTCAGGAGTGCTTCCAGGCAGTGCAATTTCTGGATGAGACTCCTAGCATTGAACAGTAATACCTTTATTTTATCCTGAGTAGATTTTTCTATGTTGAACTGTTCGTCAGTTTGGTAATGCCTGAAAAAGGCACTACAGGGGTGGATAATGTTTTGGCTAATATCCAAAAGCCTAGTGGCAACAGATGAAGACCATCCCTGGCAAAGCAGTGTGGCCTATCAATCATTTTCTCCAGGCTGACAAATATCGGACCCCTTTGGAATGGCATCAGTAGCTAAGTCAGTTATTAAAGTCAATCATTTTCTGTTGGCATTATGGCATCATTCTTGGAGACAGTAGAATGCTGCTCAGTGCTAGGCTAATACACAGCTGGGACACATGTTATGAGAGCTCAATCATGTCTCTCTTCATATAGTCCAGGGAGGTGCATCTCAGGTCATTTATACCTGCATGGACTATAACTGAGGCATGTAGGTACTTGGGGTTTAGTGACCTGAGTGCTTGCATGATTTGATGAATCCTGCCCCCTGACAGGCAACTAACTGTAACATTTTCCTGGAAAGCAGTAAATCTGTCTCTCATAACGGAGTCTCATATGACCAAAATATTGGGTTATGGGCTGTTACGTCTTATAGGCTTGGTAGTTGAGACACTACAAGATGTAGTTTTATGTGTTGTGGTGAGAGATGTCTTGTTTGTGTGCATGAAGAGTTTCTGAAGACTATGCCTGGGACGCCATTAAGGTTTGGGTAGGTTACATGTGAGGATATATATATATATATATATGTATATATATCTATATATATATATATATATATATATATATATATATATATATATATATATATATGCATTTTGTTTACCAGGAAAGCCCACTGGGCCATAGAGAACCCATTTTCAGGGGAGGCCCGCAGCCCGTGGAGAAAAGCTCCACAGTATATCAATTTAACAAATTAAATTGCAAAAATGACAAAAATTACAAAATTTAAATTGCAAAGAAAAATATGTACAAATTACATAATAAAAACCGTAAGAGAAATGTAGAGTAGTATAATCTGAACAATCAATCGGTTTAAGTAAAGGTTTACATTGTGCAATTTCTTTATAATCTCAGTCTACAGTAGTATTTTCTCACCACATAAATTAAAGTTGGTAAGAAATAGCGTCATATACATATCCTAGGGAGGCTTGGTGCAGGTACACTTCCAGACTGAGGACAGGTGGCTGTGAATGGAAGTTCTGAAAGAGGCAGGTTTTTGAGTTGTTCTAACTGATAGAGGCAGAGTTTTCCGGTGTTTGGGTACTGAACAAAAATAAGGAAGGTGACTGGGTGGGAGGTTAGGTTTCTGAACCTGCAAGAAGTTCTGATCCCCTGATGTAAGGGGCCTGTTTGGATAGTAGCTAAATATAGAACCCATGGCAGGACAACCTAGGGGGGGTTAAACAGTATTTTTGAGCTGTGGTTAGTTGAAAATAGGTGAGATAGTTTGGTAGTTCTAGACATTTCAGTCACTTGTGCAGTGATGGGTGGAGTATTTAGAGTTAGTTGCACATTTAGCAGTTTTACTGTAGCATGTCTCAAGTTTGCATTTTGAAGGGCTTTGGATGTTGATGAATAGTGGGGCACTGTAGAGGAGGGAGGGTAATAGATAAGTTGTGGCTAGGGTTAGTTTTGTGGATGGGCTTAGGATTTTGTCTATAAATGATTCCAAGTTTATGATGTGCTTTGCAAATGTGTTGTATATGCAGGTCAAATTTCATGTGTTAATTGATAGTGACTTCAAGGAGCTTTGTGTGGTTAACAACTTTGATTGTAGTCTTACTATGACAGAAGATGGTAAACTCTGTTTTATTTAAGGAGGTTGCTTTCATAGGGGTAAATAGTATGATTTTGGTTTTATTTGGGTTTAGGGCTAGGTGGTTGTTGTGCATCCAGGATTCAGTGCAGGAGAAGGCCTTTTGTGTTAGTTGTAGTACATCAGAGATGGAGTTGGCAGAGCAGACAGTAGTAGAGTCATATGCATATTGAATAACAGATCCTTGAGACAGACATCAGTGGAAATTGTTTATGAATATGCTAAATAGGAATAGTCCAAATGTAGAACCTTGGGGAACTCCAGTAGGGGTGTTGAGAAAAGGAGAGATGGAGTTTTGCCATCTGACTGCCTGCTGTCTTTCAGTTAAGTGACTAGAGAACCAGTTTAGTGTGAGGAGGAATGACCGATCTTACAAAGTTGGGTTATAAGTAAAGAGTGAAAAACACTGTTGAAAGCTTTTGATAGGTCACGAAAGAGGATGGAGACAATTTTGTGAGTGTTGTGAGCTCTGTTGACTGTATCCATGAAGGAAAGAAGGGCAGTTATAGTACTATGGCCAGGTGTGAAGCCATGTTGTGAGGGTGTATTTGGTTGTCAAGAAGATAGCAACATAATTGAATATTGATGCACTTTTCTAAGATTATGGAGATAGGAGAAAGAATTGCAATGGATCAGAAGTTAGTGATGTCAGTATTATTGCCCCATTTATGAAGAGGGAGAATGAAAGCCTTCTTCCAGTTTTCCAGGTTTTAGGTACATTGGACTCAAGGATAGATCTACTGAGAAGTATGCTTATGAGGTAAGTGATACTGTCAGCAGCAAATTTATATATTACCAGGGAATTAGAGCAAGGTTTTAGTTTTAATAGTAGTCTTTTTATAGTGGGGAATGAGATGGGCTTTAGATTAAAAGTGGAAGTTGAGTGGGTATTGTGCTTTTGCAAAGGTTGGGAGCGAGTAGGGGGAGGGGGAGTAATTGGTTGATTTAGATGGTGATGTGTAACTAGTGGAGTAATTTGATTGGGAGAATTTTGTTGTGATGTCGGCTGTTGAGTTCATAGGATTACAGTATCATAGGAGGTTACTAGGCTTATGGCCCTGGGGCCCTTACAAGCCTAGCCAAGAGTTTATCTCCAAAAAGAAACTTCAGTCAGCACCTGTTGCCCCTGTCAATGACGGACACAGGTGAAACCCCTGGTACAAATTTATGGTTTCCCATCCACTCATCAAGGCTACTCTTGAAGAAGGTCAGCGAGGTACTCTGGTTGATGTCTCTGGGAAGTCTATTCCAGAGATGGGGCAGCCTCTGGGAGACAAAACTGTCTCTCCAGCAGGTTTTGTTGATGTTGCATATTAGATTCAAGTTTTTTGAGTGGATAATCCACGAGGAGTTAGGCTTACAGATGTGGAGCATCTCTAGTAGGGCAGGGTCCGAGATTGCCTTGTAGGTGAGACATAGATTACCTCTGAGCAATCTGTATGATACCAAGTAAAGTGATAGTGATTTGAGCCTCTCCACTTAGGACAGTTGTTGGTGGCCATGGATTCTCTTTGTGAGGTATTTCTGTGGCTTTCCAGTTGGTGCAGATGTTTGGAGAGTTACATACCAAAATGGGCATTATACTCAATTATTGGTCTAACGAGGGAGGAGTATAAAGAGGTAATAACCTCCTTTTTACTGGATGCAATCCCTTTACTTATGAGATGAACTAAGTAAAAGGCTTTTCTGACCACTGCTTCTGCGTGAGATTGTTATCAACCTAAGTACCTAGGTCTCTCATCACAGGTTGTGCATTTAGGGGGTTGCTTTTGATGTGGTAATCAGTAGGGGCTGTGTTTCTGCCGAATGGTATGATGATACATTTTTTTTGCATTTAGCTCAAGGCCATGACTTTGGCACCAGTCATTAGTTGCTGTGACACCCTCTTACAGTATGTTAACATCATGTGGGGAGTCAATGAGAGCACCCAACTTACAGTCGTCCACAAACTTTGTCAGCCACAGGCCTTTTGTCTTTGTCTGGACCTCTGAGAAGTAGATGCCAAACAGCAGGGGTCCCAGGACTGGGGAACTTCACTAGTGACAGGACTGCTATTGGAGATGGAGGTGCCTATTTTGACCTTGAAGGTCCTGTCAGTGAGCCAATTGGTCATTCACCTGATCAGATGGGGATTTATGCCAAGTTGTGTTAGCTTTTTGATGATGCCTGAGTGGGGGATTGTGTCAAAGGCCTTGGCCAAGTCAAGGTAATCTGTATGTACTGACTTTCCCTCATCCAGGGCCTTGGAGACAGTCTCAAAGAAGTCAACCAGCTTCAACAGGCAAGATCTGCCCTTGACGAATCTGAACTGGGTGGGGTCAAGTGCTTGGAGATTGCCTATGTCCTCATTTATGAGATCCATAATAATACATTCCATGGCTTTACAGATCAGACTTGTCATGCTAATGGGTTGATCGATTCCAGGGTCAGTAGTGACACCACCTTTGTGTAAGGGGATGACATTGGCAGTTCTCCACTCTGCTGGAATGAAGCTTGTACTTAGGCTGTGGTTGAATAAGGTGCTCAATGCCAAAACCAGTTCTTGCAGGAGATGGTGCAGAATACAGCCTGGGATACTATCAGGTCCCATGGAAGCTGTGTTCTTTGACTTTAATAGGGGCCTTAACACTTGATCTACAGAGATGTGAGGTGCAGGACAAGTATCGTGGTTACTGAAAGGGTCTTTGAGGGGGACAATGGGGTGAACTTTGCACTGAATCTATCTGCTAGCATGTTAGCTAAGTCAACAGGATCAGTGTAAGTGATACTGTTAAGTAGTAATTTGGAACAAACCTGGGCTTTGCCATGGAGGTTTCTGATATACCTGAAGAAGGCTTTATGGTGTCCCTTTGTTTCAGATCCTAGTTTATATTCATAATTTGCTTTGAAGGTTTTCACTAGTGATCTAATTTGCTTGTTGAGGCTAAGGGGGGAGTTTTTCTAATTTGGAATTTGTTCCTTTTTATCCTTGGACAACAGATTCTTCCTTTTGTTGTAAAGCCTGTTGATAGAGGATGTTCACCAAACAGGTCTGTGTTTCCTTGAGGAGCAGGTTTTAGTTCTGTTGGGTATGGCTGAGTCCATGCAGTTATACAGGTACTTATATACTACACTGGCATACTGTTCAGCATAGTCATCTGCATCCTTTGAGTAGGGCAATGGTGTGAAGCTTTAGATACCCTCCCTTAGGAGGTTGTAGTCAGCTTTCGAGAAGTTTTTTAACTTGATTATGGCTGGGAGGATTGGGTGGGATAGAAACTTTGAATGAGACAGTCGGATGATCTAATCTCACCAGGGAAGAACATACTATGGGAGTGGTGCAGCGGTCACCCATGTTGGTGAGAACCAAGTCCAGAATGTTATCTCCCCTTGTGGTGGATGAGATGAGCTGGTTTAATGCATTAGAAATGATGAGGAATGGTTGAATGGGTGCATTAGTGCAGGAATAGTTCACCTAGTCTATGGTGGGGTAGCTGAAGTCACCAAGGATCAGGGTGTTAGGCAGTACCTTGGAGGAGTCAAGTAGATCCAGGTAAGAGGAGCAGGGGTCCTGAGTCATGAAGGGGGGTCTATAGCTGGCTATAACTTGGATGGGTGTCTTGCCAACTTTCAGTTACACCTGGAGTAGTTCCAGTGCATCATGCTGGCAGATCAGTCTGGAGGTGTGTCTGTTTTTAATGAAGATAAAGACTCCACCACCCTTAGTCTTCCCGACCTTATTTTGGAGTCAGAATGTGTGGAATGAGGTATAGCCTGGTATGGCAGGGGTGCTCTCCACAGCCCTGAACCAAGTTTCCATGACCGCACAGACATTGACATCTTTCAGTTGATAAAAAAAGAATTAAAAAGAGAGGATCTTTTTTCAGGAGATTTGTCAGGATGGGGGCAGGTGTTTTTATTTTTTGGGGGGGGGTTAAGTAGTAAAATAATGGAATTCCAGAATTTCTTTGGGTTCTGGTTGTGGTTAGACTACAGTTTTAGGTAATGCTCTTTTTATCTTTGTTGACTAGTTATTTTACCTGTTTGCGGAGTTATTTGAATTTTAATAGGTCTGTGGTATTTCTGTGTGCTTGTCATAGCTTTATATTTTGTCTCTGGCATGCATGAGAAGTATATTAGGTTTGGATAGCCAACGGCCATGGTTATTTTTGATCTTTTGTGCATGTAGAGGTGCAAGGCTATTTAGTGTATTCATGCAGGTGGTGTTAAAGTAATCAACAGCTTTGTCAAGAGGGATGGCTTTTAGTGGATGCCAATCTGTTATTAGAATATTATTGAAGGTTACAGGGTTGAGTGAGGTCAAATTCCTTGTTTGTTTAAATTAATGTTAACTTTGACTGGAGGGGGAAGCATGGGTTATAAAGGCCAGGAGATAGTTGCTGAGGGTGTTTGGGAGTACTCCTGCTGAGGATATTTTGTTGACATTAGTGACCAAAATTCAGTTTAAAATGGATCCACTGTCATTGCCTTTCTTAGGTTTGGTGGGGGAATCAATGAATTGGGTGAAGTTGAACAGATTAATATTTGAGGATGGGTGTTTGCAGTTAAGTTCTAACCAGTTGATATTCATGTCACCTAATATGATGTTTTCTTTTTTAATGCTGGAGGAAATCCAGGCTAGGATATTTTTCAGTTTGAGTATGTTGTTGCCATGGAGCATGTAGAGAACTATGATGCAAAGTTTTTTGCTGTTATTCATGTTTAGAAAAGTTATGAGAATTTCTGCATTAGAGTATAGTGGGATAGAGATAGTATAAGGAACTAAATTGTAGGTCTTAGTGAAAGAAGGGCAATGTCACCTCCTTTTGTATGTGCCCTGTCTAGTGTTATAGTTTGAAAGCCTGGGGGGTGGGGAATTTAGTGTCCTTAATGTGGGGTTTTAGTCAGGTCTCAGTTGACTACATTTCAGTAAACTTTAAACTTAAAAACTTACATTAAACTTTAAAACAAAAAAGGGGGAGACGACAAGAATTTACTGGAAGCCAAAGAGTGTTTGTGGCAATTGAGACTGGATGCCACAAACCCACCAGGAATCAATGATCACATCTCTATTGCTAGTATATTAAAACATAAATCTTACTGTATATGAATATTTAGACATCATTGTTTTGTTTCAAAGTTTTTTAAAAGTTCTTGTGATATGTAAGCTTTTAAGTTTAAAGTTTAAATTTAAATATATATATTTAATTATTTATCTATATATATAAAACCTTTCACAACTTTATATTTACACTTTATGCATATTTATACATTTATATAATAATGTTTTTATTTATTTTGATGAACATTTATTTATACATAATGCATTTGTATTTATTTACATTTATATAATTAACAGTGTAAAGATTTTTATATTATATTACACATATATTTAACTAATATCTAGTCATTGTCCACATTTACCACTAATTGCCAGAGTGCTTTTAAATGGATAGATTTTTTTTGTATAGTATGCTTTGTTTGGGGCATTAAAAAATAAGAAATAAAAAAGTCAGGTTCAATGAATTCAATGAATTAACTACATCAATTATTAGAACTATTCATTGGCTGTTATTTCAGGGTGTTGTGTGATTTGTAGTGTATTTAATGAGGTAGATTTTTAAGTTCTTTGTACTCTGAAGAAGCCCACAGTGGATATGGGTGAAAGCGCTTAGTATATGTCAAGTGAAGTTTGTTTGGTTTTTATTTTTTTGAGTTTGAATAAATTGGATCCTGCCTGAATACTGTGCTGCCTCTCTCCATTTTAAAAGTCTTCCAAGTCCTCTAGATCTTCTGTGGAATCTAAGGACTCTAAGCAGTCCAAGAAATAAAAAAAATTGAGGATTCTGTGACATTGGCTCCACAGACCTCAGAGCCGACTGTCTTTTCTTTTCAGAGACGGCCCACAGCTTTGGAGCTGTATCCGAAGTGCCTCAGTCACCATTGTTTTAGTCGGCACCATCAGTGCATTCATCTAGGTCATCTGTCAGCCTGTCAGATTTGGATATGGTTCAATTGGTGCAGAAGCTTTTGCAGGCACCAGGCCTTGCTAAATTGTTGTCGGGTCTGACCCAAGTGGCTTCGGAGCCGAAGACCACTACTCCTGCGTTGACTATTCCTCCTCCAAGCTGTACCGGCCCTTCAGAGCCAGAGGAAGCAGACCTGTTGATCATGGAGCCCTTGGAGCCAAGACCTGCTCCAGTGTCCTTGGCTCCATCCATTCTGATGTTCTTGGTGCCTACCTGGGACTCTAGGAGCCGATACTCTCCAGTCGGATCCGGGGAGAATAGTCCGACTGACTTGTCGGTGCCGACTCTTCCTCCCAGGGCTTCGGCTTGGATGAGCTCAGCTCCTACCTCCGGCTCGGAGCCCATGGCCCTAGTGCGGGAGGGTTTGACGGTTCTCTCAGATCCATCAGTTCATCAGAGCCGTGGTACCTTCGAGGCCATGAGGAGAGCTTTGTCT
The DNA here is from genome assembly GCF_019279795.1 of Protopterus annectens. NCBI lineage: Eukaryota > Metazoa > Chordata > Ceratodontiformes > Protopteridae > Protopterus > Protopterus annectens. The sequence goes on from NC_056728.1 coordinate 1,775,860,228, forward strand.
CCCAAGACATCCTCAACTTCAGGCCTTGCTTCCTCATCCCCTAAAGCACCTGTGTCTGCTTCTGCTTCCATCTTCCAGGCTAGGCGTAGAGACCCAGAGTCTCAGGTAGCCCCACAGGGTGCCCCCTGCTCTTCTGAGACCTCTCCAGAGGCTCCCACTGAGGAGGTTCCCAGGAAGAGATTGTGCAAGAGGAGACACTTGGACTCCCCACAGGAGTCTTTAACATCTGACACTGACTTGGATGAGTCAGAAGGGTCCCCTCGGTCCCACTCTGAGGATATCTCCTTTGCTGAGATACTTGAGATCCTTAGGCAGAGGGGTTATTGGCAGTCCAAAAGCCCTACTGAGGATGAGTCAGTTCTCCTGAAGGCTTTCAGGTCTCAACCCTCCACCTCTTGGGTGTCTCCAGCCTTCGATGAGCTCATGCAGTTGGTCTCTCAGAGGGCGTGGGAGTCACAGGAGTCCATGGAGCCTGTTCCTAGGAGACCTAACAAGTTTATATCAGCTCCACCAGATAAAACCTTCTTATCCAAAGGAGTCCCTGTTGATGACATGGTGGTGGCGGCAGCCACCAAAAAGGAAATGTCTGAGACTTCCTGGTCTATCCATCCTCCTAATAGAGAGTCTAGGATCATGGTCCGATATGGGAAACACATGTTTAATTCAGTGACTTTTGCACTCCGCTCACTAAACTACTTGACCCATTTCACTAGGTTGCAAAGAGATCTCCTTAAGGAGTTGGGAGATACTCTTCAGGGTACAGTAGCTGCAGGGGCCTCTGACAAAGTTGCTGCCCAGCTTGCTACCCTAAATTCTATTGTCAACTCATCCATGCATCTCATATCCTATGCAGCTGATGGAATGAGTAGGGCAGCAGGTACAGGAATCTCTCTCAGTAGACATTCCTGGATGCGCTTGTGTACCTTTGTGGAGCCCTTTAAGTCATCCTTCATAAACACCCCTTTTGATGGCTCATCCCTTTTTGGGCCTAAAGTGAAGGAAACTCTGACCAGGTGTGAACAGGAAGGAAAGACTGTCTGCCATCGGAGTCCGTTTTTCCACCCCTACCCGGCCTTATCCCAAAGTCAAAGGGGAGGAAAAATGTGGTTCCAGAAAGCCCTAAGAGCCTTTCAGGACACACATGGTGAACCCCCCTCCAAGGGCAGAGGAGGGGGTAATAGTGGAAGATGCTGCCCTCGTGGCAGAGGGGGTCCACAACATCAGGGTGACAGAGATCACTTCTCTGGTCAACCCTACCAGTGGTCTTGAAAGGAGGCCTGACTGTCCTGCTCTGGAGACCATCAGGGGTCACTTATCTTTGTATGCAGAGGCCTGGCAAGAAATAACAAAAGACAGCTGGGTACAAAGTATAATTTCCAGAGAGTACTTCATACCATTCGCCACAACCCCCCTCCCATCCTTAAGAAGACTCCCAGACATTCCACCCAGTTACAGGGAACAAGCAACTATAGAGGTCCACAAGTTGCTAGAAAAAAAGAGTCATCCAGCCAGTCCCAGCAGACCAAACAGGAAATGGAACTTACTCAAGGTTCTTTTTGGTTCCAAAGAAAAGAGGGGACTGGAGACCCATTTTGGACCTCAGCAGACTCATCCAATATGTAAAGAAAGAGAAGTTCCAGATGGTCACACTCCAGTCTATACTTCCCTTCTTAGGGAAAGACAATTGGATGTGCTTGATAGATCTCAAGGATGCGTACTACCACATAAAAATGGCCAGGCCATCCAGAGATCACCTGCATTTCCGGCTGAGAGCTAATCATTATCAGTTTCGAGCCCTGCCCTTTGGTTTCACTACAGCTCCCAGAGTGTTTACCAAATGCACGGCAGTGGTCACGGCTCACCTGAGGCATCTAGGATTCTAGGTGTTTCTGTATCTAGACGATTGGCTCCTTACCACCACCACCAGGCATCAACTGATTCAGGCAGGGGAGTACACTGTGCCACTCTGCAATCATTTAGGCATTGCAGTCAATTTAGAAAAGTCTGCCTTGTTGCCATCGTAGCATATCATTTTTATTGGGGCAGAGCTAGACACCTCAACCATCACTCTAAGGCTACCAATCGAAAGAGTCTTCCTTCTTCATCAGCATGTCAGCACATTGGTATCAAAAGACAGAGCACCAGCTTCAGAAGTTCTGAAAGTATTGGGTTTGATGACTGCAGCAATGCTAACCATACCATTAGCAAGAATGCATATGCGGATCCTTCAATGGCTGTTGTTCACTCAATGGTCTTACCAGGAACTTCCCATGGACCACACGATATTGAGTAACAGCTCTTGCAAGAAAGATCTCCAGTGATGGTTGACGTCTCTTCATGTCACCATCGGACGTCCCTTTGTTCTACCCCCTCCAGTAGCCACTGTGACCACAGACACTTACCTGATAGGGTGGGGGGGGGCATTTTCAGGGAAAGACTGCCCAAGGCACATGGACAGATCAGGAGTCACACTTGCATATCAATGTTCTGGAGATGAGAGCAGTACTTTTGGCGTTGCAGTACTTCCAGGACTCTCTTCCCCTAGGAACGATTGCAATTCAGACAGACAATATGTCAGTAGTCTGGTACTTGAACAAGCAGGGGAGAACCAGATCTTACCCTCTTTGCCGAGAAGCCCTCAGAGTTTGGCAGTGGGCTGTTTTCTCCCAGCGCTTTCTGTTGGCAACAGATATCTCGGGGCGATTCAACGTGATAGCAGACAAACTGAGCAGGTCAGTCTTGTTGCTGCATGTGTGGTCCCTCAAGAAAGAGATTGTGGACAGGATTTTCCACAAATGGGGCCAGCCTTGCTGTAACCTTTTTGCCAGCTACATCAACACAAAATGCAGAAGCTACTTTGCCCTGATTCCTCCTCCAGGAGAAGCCCCGAGGAATGCACTCATACACAATTGGCCCCTGGGTCTACTCTATGCATTTCCTCCAATCCCACTGATACCCATGTTCTACAGAAAGCAAAATCCCTGGGAAGGACCATCATTCTTATAGCCCCTCATTGGCCTCAGCAGATTTGGTTCCCATTCCTTCGACATCATCTCTTGGAGTATCCCTGGATTCTCAACCCAGTTCCAGACATTCTGACACATTCATTGGGGGGACCTTCATCCTTCTCTGCAGTCATTGAAGCTGACAGCTTGGCTGATCCAGTTCCCCTCATAGCCAGGCTTCATAACTTCTCCAATGAGACAAAACAGATCCTTTTGTTTTCTCATAAGCCGTCCAGTAGAAGATTGTATCTTAGTAAGTGGAAGAGATTTTCCATTTGGGCTTCTAAGCAGAACATTGATCCTTACCAAGCCCCATTGACATCCATACTAGAATTCTTGACTATGATTTTTAAGAAAGGATTGGCAGCTGCAACAGTTTGGGTCCAGTTGACTGCTATATCTAACTTTCATTTTGAGATTAACGGGTTAAATATCATGTCCCACAAGTTCCCCAAGGCCTTTCTCAAGGGGACATTTCATATGAGACCACCTGTGAAACCTCCCTATTCTCCATGGAATCTAAATTTTATGCTGTCACATATAATTCTTCCCCCATTTGAACCATCATCATCTTGTGACCTCAAATATTTGTTGTGGAAAACCATTTTTCTGGTAGCTATTACTTCTGCATACAGAGTGTCAGAACTTCAAGCTTTATCTATCAGCCCTCCTTATGTGATTTTTCATGCTGACAGAGAATTTCTTAGGACAAATCCCTCTTTTTTGCCCAAAGTTTGTTCAGAAACTAATATCAACCAAGTCATTGAGTTACCAGTTTTCTTCCCTAATCATTCCAATACGTTGGAGTATATGCTGCACAAACTTGATGTTCACAGACAGCTCAGATTTTATTTGGATAGAACAAAAGAAATCAGGAAGTCAGACCAACTCTTTGTTTCATTCTCTGAATCCAGAAAAGGTAGACCAGTGGCTAAAACAACTCTGTCTAAATGGTTATCTGATTGTATCACCTTTGTCTACTCAGCTGCTAATATGCCTTTGCAACACAAGATTAAAACTCACTCAACCAGAGCAGTTTCTACATCCTCTGCATTCCAAGCCAAATTGCGCCTTGATAACATTTGTGCAGCAGCCACTTGGTCTAAACCTCATACCTTTATCATGCATTACAAAGCTGGTAAGGCCTCCAGCGACAGGGCTTCTTTTGGGTCTATGGTCCTGAAGAATGTACTCCCGTGAGCCACCCAAGATTGATGGTGCTAGGAACGCTACCCGTCAGTCAAGAATGAATGACGAGATTGAACAACTTCACATTAAGAAATTATGTACTCACCATAACATTCCATGTGATTTGTTCATCTCACCTTCATTCTTACGTCTCTCTCTCCTACCCCCTCCTGGCTGATAGCTGACCTAGATGTTGGTCTCATCCTGGTTGCTCAATTTCTTCTTCCTTTCCATAGGAGGGTAGCTCATTTATATGGTTATAGTACAAGCAGCAAACAAGATCTGAGGTAATTCACAGTGCATCATGGGATAGGGGTTTGGCCTTGAGCTACTGGAAGACCTCAAGCTTTGCATATGGCTGTACTGGAGCCAATGGATTGGCTCTGAACCCATCAGTCAAGAATGAAGGCGAGATGAACAACACACGGAACGTTGTGGTGAGTACATAACTTCTTATTTTATCTCATAAGGGATATCTATTGTTTTGGCAGTATATTATTTCCTGCAGTTGTGATGTTATGTCATTGCTGGGAGAAAGTATGATGTAATCTGGAAAATAGTATTTATTGGTTTATAAGCAGCATTCAATATAGTATTTTTCAATTGAAAAAAAAGAAGAAGAAAGGAAAGATCTAGCAAATCAAAGGCTTTGTGAGGCTGACAAAGACGGTCTCAGTGTGATTGCCTAGGTCTGCATTCAGTGAGACATTATCAGTGAATGTCTAGAGTACAGTCATGATGTTACAGCTAGTCCAAAAACCATGCTGCTCCAAGGAAAAAAGGTGATATTTGTGAATAGATTTAGAGATTTGAAGATAGACTTTTACATGAATTTTCCAAAAGTTAGAAGAAGGGATATGAGCTGAGGTGAGTGGCATTTCTGAGTTTGGTTGTTTTGGCAGAAGCTTGATTATGCTGATTTTCCAGATGTGAGGCATGATGCTGTTAGTTAGGCTGAGATAATAAATATGGAGAAGTGGGTTGTAAGGAAGGCTTTGCAGGAATAAATTGACTTGGGTTTAGGTTATTGGAACCTGTAGGAACATCTAAGAATGCTTCATTTAAAAGAGATGCAAGATCTTTCGCTTTAATTACTTTAAAGTAGAACCATTCCCAGACTATTAAATAACTATACCACATCCTTTCTTTGAATGTTCACCAAAACTTGTCTTTCACTTTTAAATCGTTGAAGCAAATAGCCGTGGAACTTGAGGGCCCATTAGCAAAATTTGTTAATGGCTAACAATACATTCTGGTGATTATTGACTATATTATTAATTTTTTTGAAGCATTACTATTGTGAAACACTGATATTAAGTCAGCAGCCAAAGAGCTAGAGTTACTTTCCTCCAAGATAGGCATAGCCAACATGAGAAACCCATTTATGTCCATGGTAATGTCCTCAAACTGTTGGGTTAGCAGACCACATTAATAAAACTCTGAAGTCTATACTGAAGAAGGCCATACAGCAAGAAGCTAAGAACTGGTATCAGTTTACTTCCCTGCCACCTGTTTGCTGTAAGAGCTTCAAAATGATTTTCCTTCTGTTTGAGTAACCATATGAGAGACATCCCCAATGCTCTTTGGGCAAAGCTAAAGACAAATGCAAAGAGAACATCACGTTTAAAACTGTAATAGCACACTTTACAAATTTGCAAGATGGAATGCAAAGGATACAAGAAGTACTACAGAGAGTGAACAACAAGAATGCCAGGCTTAGTGAGTTTAAAGTAGAAGGTAAAGTATAAAAATTAGTCCCCTCTGCTGAGTACATATTCTTACCTAGATAGCAATGATCCTTTCAGTTGATAGAGCAAATGGATGAAGTGAACTACAAATACATAAATAAAGAATCTAAAATAAATGTCAGTGACATTAAACAATAAGAAGGAAAAAAAAAACAGACGAAACATGGAGCAGAAAAAGTATGAAAGTATAAAATAAGCTCAGAATAGAAAAAAAAAAACACAAATAGGTTCATAGGTAAATGAGAAGAAAAATAATTGCAACCTGTTATCAATCATCATTCATTCATAGTAACTCTTCATATTGTACAATATCTGATAACACACACCACCAGTTCTTCTTTGGAAATTCTGGCAATAGTAATCAGAATTAAACATTTAATGGTCATACATACCACAAGAATATTTTTTTTGTTAATAGGATGAATATTCTCTCACCTCTCTCAAGAACAACAGTTGAGGCTCAGCTTGGAAGACATGTTGTAACACATCATTAATGATTTGAGGTCTCATTAGCTGCCAGGCCATTAATGTGGAGCAAAATCATCAACAGTACAGTAAGTTGGCAACCTGTATCTGGTATTTCCATTATGAGACTTGGGATAGGTATTTCATTAAAAATAACCCAGAGGATAGACAGTGAACCTCTGCATTATTTGACACAGAGTAGTTCTATCCCTTATTAAACTGTACATATTATTAAATATCTTGAACAATTCTGCCGATAATATGCCCTCAAATGAAACTTGAAGGTATGTTTTCAATTTACTCTTTCCTTGCAATGCCGGACTACAGATATAATCTGTCAGAATCCTATACATGATATTGACATTACATGTCATGTTCACTGGAAAAAATGCATACTTTGTAACTTGTGTACTGATATATGAAAACAATGGACAATCCTAAACTAGTAGCAACTGGCCTACAAGCTTATTAATAAGAAACCTGAAAAGAATTTAAATCATACCCTATAATCATGTGTTGCAGACTCAAAGTATGAAATAAATTCAACCATTTAATAATAATTTCTAATGTTGCTTGAGCACAAGACAGCAAAAAAAACTTCAGGATGGTTTGAAGTCATGAGTATGAAAAACATACAATGTAATGCAATGTAATTTTCTGTGTTCAGAAAACTAAGATAAAAATCTTAACAAACATCCTGATAAAGCATCTCCAGTGGCAACAATTTTCTTTAATATCTGAGAACTATGCCAAAATACACAGTTTTATAGCCTTTGTTAGAGGTGAATCAGCATACTGTAGCCATGAGCATACACATACTAAAACTAATAGGCCATAGTTATGCCATTATTTCTCATAAACAAAGCCAGTACGTGACAGGCCATAGCTATGCCTTTATGTCTCAGAAACAAAGCCAGTACATGATGAACATGATGATCAAAAAAAATGTAATAAAAAGCAGTGATGGTAGTAATTACTATAAAGGAAAGATAGCCAATGACAAAATAAATGTATTCAAAGTGCTTGCTGTTCCATACCTTAATAGTATTGCTGCACAAAATTATTTAAGATCTCCTTAATATGATTATAATGATAATGTTAGTCTTAATGTTGCATTTTATCTAGTCAAACAAAACAAGATAACCACCAACATTTAACATGCAATACAGTGGAAGTTCTGTCTCATAAATTTTTATTCTTTTTCATAGGTTCATAGGTTCATAGGTTGATACTAGGCTATCTGCCCTAGGGCATTTATAAGCCTAGCCAGAGTGTGTTTGGCTTTCACCACCCTTTTAGATTAGTTGACTTTGCCGCTGTATAGTAGGTCACAGAAGATAGCCCTTTTGATGTTAGTTTACTGTGCCTCTGTCTAGTAGGGACACAGAAGAGATCCCAGGGTAAACCTACGATCTCCAATCCACTCGTCAAGATTTCTCTTGAAGAGGGTCATTGAGGGACTCTGCCTAACATGGATTGGGATTTTGATCCAGAGTGAGGGGAGCCTCTGGGATATGAATCTGTCCCTCCAGCATGTCCTATTTATTTCTGTGCTGAGGTTTAAGTCCCTGGAGCGTGTAGCTCTAAGGGATTTGGATTTCTTGAGGTGGAGCATGTCCATTAATTCTGGGTTGGACATGGCTTTATACGTCAGGCACAGATTGCCTCTGAGTAGGCGGTAAGCAACTGAGTAGAGCTGGAGTTTCTTTAGCCTAACTGTGTAGGGCATCTGTTTGAGTCCCTTGATCCTCTTGGTGAGGTACATTTGGGGTCTTTCCAGTTGCTGCAGGTGTCGGATAAGGTACATCCCAAATGGGGCATTGTATTCAATTATGGGCCTGATGAGTGATGAGTAGAGGGGCACAATGACCTCTCTTGATCTAGATGTGAACCCTTTCATGATAAGGTGGGCTATATAGAAGGTCTTTCTAACCACTTTGGCAATGTGATTGTCAAAGGAGAGATTGCTATCTACTTGGGTCCCCAAATCCCTAATTACTTCTTCCGTATTTAATGGATTACCACCTATGTGGTAATTTGTGGGCACTTTGTTTTTCCCAAAGGGGATGACTATGCACTTTTTGGCATTTAGCTTTAGGCCATGGCTCTGGCACCAGTTATATGTCTCTGTGAGACCCTTTTGGAGGATGCTTGTGTCAGTCGGCGAGTCGATTATGGCACCCAGTTTGCAGTCATCTGCAAACTTGGTCAGCCATAGTCCTCCCATGTTAGCCTATACCTCAGAGAAATATATACCGAACAAGAGAGGTCCCAGGACTGAGCCTTGTGGGATGCCACTTGTAACTGGTTTAGAGTCTGACATGGCACCTGCAATTCTGACCATGTGGGTTCTATCCCTGAACCAGTTTGCAACCCATCTTGTGACATAGAGGTTGATATTTAAGCTGGTGAGCTTATTTATGATGCCCAAGTGGGGTATTGTGTCGAAGGCTTTTGTGAGGTCCAGGTAGGCTGTGTGGACTACCTTCCCTTCATCTATGGCCTTGGTGACTGTTTCAAAGAAGTCAACCAGGTTCAAGAGGCAAGATCTGCCCTTAACAAAGCTGAATTGGGTAGGATCCAGTGTTTGGAGGTTCCCAATGTCTTTGTTTATGAGTTTCATGATGATACGCTCCATAACTTTGCAGACCAGGCTAGTCAGGCTTATAGGGCGATAGTTTCCAGGGTCCGTTGTGGCACCACCTTTGTGGAGTGGGTCCACTGTTGCTGTACGTCATTCCTTGGGTACATATCCTGTAGTAAGGCTGAGATTGAACAGTGACTTAATGTGAGGGTTCAGTTCTTCTTGGAGTTTGTGTAAGATGCAGCCCAGGACACCGTCCGGTCCCATTGATGCTGTGGTTTTTGCTTTGGAGAGTGCAGCTCTCACCTGTGCATCTGTGATGTCAGGGAGGCCACACTCTGTTGGGATAGACATTTGCTCTTTTGGGGGGGAAGGGGGGGAGATGTTTGCACTGAACCTGTCTGCCAGGATGTTGGCAATGTCTGTGGGTTCAGTGTATTTTTTGTCATTTTGAACTAACTCAGAGCATATCTGGGAGTTGCCACCTGGGTTCCTGACATAACTAAAGAAGGCCTTGTGATTATCTTTAGCATCTTGTGCAATTTTTCTTTCAAAGCTGGCTTAGATGATTTTATGAGGGCTCGTAGTTTCTTGCTAGTACTGATCAGAGATGCCTTCCCTTTTTGGAATTTTGCTCTCTCATGTAGTAGCTTCCTCCTTCTGTTGTATAGCTTACTTATGGCTGGGGTCCACCAGACAGGTCTCCTGCCTTTGGAGGAATGAGTCTTGGTTTTATTTGGGATAGCACGATCCATGCATTCCTGTAGGTGTCCATAGAAAGCGTTTGTAAAGGATTCTGCGGTTTGGGCCATATTTTCCACTGGCCCAGGGGCTTTGAAGGATTCCACCTCGGTTTTGAGAAGTGTGAAGTTTGCTTTTGAGAAGTTCTTCACCATGGTTTCCTTGGCTGGGGGTGGGGATGGGATATGGATGTCCAGTGAGATTAATTTATGGTCAGATCTTACCAATGAGGGGTATACCTCTGGTATGGAACATAGAGTCCCCATGTTGGTGATGATCAGGTCCAATATGTTTTCCCCTCTTGTGGGAGTGGTGACCAGTTTTTCCATAGCATTTGAGTTTATAAATTCTAGGAACCGTTGGGCGTGGGTGTTGGGGCTTGAGTAATGCTCCCAGTCTATGTTTGGGTAGTTGAAGTCACCCAATATAATGGTGTTTGGAGCGACCTTCATATTCTCCAGTGTTCTCAGGAAAGCCGAGTGGGGTTCTTGAGTTTGGGAGGGTGGTCTGTAGCAGGCTACAAACTGAAAGGCAGTTTTGCCCACTGTTAGTTGCACATGGATGGTCTCTGATGCTTCATGCAGTGCCACTAACCTGGAGGTGTGGGTATCTTTGATGAATATGGATACTCCCCCTCCTTTTGTGGTTCGGTCTGAGTTTTGGGGCCGAAAAGCATGGTGTGAGGTATAACCTGGTAGTGCTGGGGTGCTCTTGGGAGCCTTGAACCAGGTTTCTGTTACTGCAGACATATCGATATTCTCCATACTGAGGAGAGCCTCGAGTGTGTGCATCTTGAGGTTTAGACTACTGGCGTTGAGCAGCATTACCCTTAGTTTCTTATTCTTTGTGTTGTCTATGGAGGTGGATTTGTCTTTTGAGCCTTGCCTAAAAAAGGCACTATGGGCATGGCAAGAGCCCTAGCCAGTATTTGAAAGCCCAGGGATGACAGGTGCAAGCCGTCCCTAGCGAAGCAATGTGGCTTGTCGAGCATGTCATCCCAGGCTGACAGACACTGGATCCCCTTTGAATGACACCAATACTTTAGCCAATTGTTAAAATTGATCATTTTGTCTTTATACTGTGGCATCATTCTTGGTGAGGGTAAGGTGCTACTCAAGGTTAGGGTCATACCGGCCTTGGGCTACATGATCAGAGAGCTCCTCTATGTCTTTTTTCATGTAGTCCAGGGAGGTACGTCTCAGGTCATTCACACCAGCATGGACAATGATGGAGTCATATTTGTACTTGCTTTGGAGTGACCTGAGTGCTTGTGTTATGTGGTGGATCCTGGCACCCGACAGGCAGCTTACAGTGACCTTCTCCTTGTTCAGCCTGGTGAGTGGGACATCAGTGAGTCTGACAATAGAGCCACCTATTACAAGTGTATTAGGTGTGTTGTTTAGCCTTAAGGGCTGTGACTGTGTGGCACACTGACTTTGTGAACTATGTGATACGTGGGTATTGTTGTGGGGTAGCGGTTGCTTGGATGTCTGCTTTGGAGGTCTCTGCTGCTTGGGCAGATTTTTATTTAGAGCCTCCGAGTATGATTTTGTGTGTTTATGTGTTTGGTTTTCTGTTGCGATAGGTTCATAGGTTCAAAGGTTCATAGGTTCATACTAGGCTATCTGCCCAAGGGCATTTATAAGCCTAGCCCATAGTTATTTGGCTTTCACCACCCCTTTAGTTTGAATAAAACTATGCCTATTTTTTTGCTGTGCCTCTGTCAAGCAGTGACACTGAAGTAATCCCTGGGGTATATCTCCCCATCCATTGGTCAAGATTCCTCTTGAACAAGGCCAGCGAAGTGCTCTGCCTCACATGTGCCGGGATTTTGTTCCACAGCATAGGGAGTCTCTGGGTGATGAATCTGTCCCTCCAGCATGTTCTATTAATAACCGTGTCAAGTTTTAAGTCTCCCGCCCTTGTGGTTCTGAGGGATCTAGATTTTTTGAGGTGAAGCATATTCATCAAATCAGGGTTTGACGTGGCCTTATATGTCAGGCACAGGTCACCTCTGAGCAAGCGGTATGAGACTGAATAGAGCTGGAGTTCTTTCAGTCGGGCAGCATAAGACATATTTTTGAGACCCTTTATCCTTTTGGTGAGGAACTTTTGGGGCCTTTCCAGCTGCTGCAGGTGTCTGGTCAGATACATTCCGAATGGGGCATTGTACTCAATCATAGGTCTAATGAGTGATGAGTACAGGGGCGATGACCTCCCTTGATCTAGATGTGAATCCCTTCATGATCAGGTGGGCAATGTAGAAGGTTTTCCTAACTACTTTAGCAACATGAGTGTCAAACGAAAGGCTACTGTCAACCTGGGTCCCCAGATCCCTGATGACTTCTTCTGTGCTCAGTGGATTGCCACCTATATGGTAGCTAGGGGTAACCTTGTTTTTCCCGAAGGGTATGACTATGCATTTCTTGGCATTTAACTTTAGGCCATGGCTCTGGCACCAGTTATCCGTTTCTGTGAGGCCCTTCTGAAGGATATCTGTGTCAGATGTGTTTTCGACTATGGTGCCCAGTTTGCAGTCATCTGCAAACTTTGTCAGCCATAACCCTCCTGTGTTTGCTTGTACTTCAGAAAAGTAGATGCCGAACAAGAGTGGACCCAGGACTGAGCCCTGTGGGACACCACTTGTGACAGGCTTTGAGTCTGACATGGCTCCAGCAACTCTGACCCTGTGGGTTCTGTCACTTAGCCAGTTTTCAACCCATCTTGTGATGTATGGGTTTACATTCAAGCTGATGAGTTTTTTGATGATACGTGAATGGGGTATTGTGTCGAAGGCCTTTGCCAGATCAAGGTAGGCTGTATGGACTGCCTTTCCCTCATCAATGGCCTTGGTGACTGTCTCGAAAAAGTCAACCAAGTTTAAAAGGCATGATCTGCCTTTGACAAAGCCAAACTGGGTTGGATCCAAAGTCTGCAAGTTCCCTATGTCTTTATTTATGAGTTCCATTATGATCCTGTCCATGGCTTTGCAGATAAGGCTTGTTAAGCTAATGGGACGGTAATTTCCAGGGTCGGTGGAGGCACCGCCCTTGTGAAGTGGGACCACGCCACTCCTTGGTATGTGATCCTGAAGTGAGGCCAAGATTAAACAGCTGTCCTAACTGCGGGTTTAATTCCTCATTGAGTTCATGGAGCACACAGCCGGGGACACCATCCGGTCCCATAGATGCTGTGTTTTTTGCTTTGGAGAGAGCAGTTCTCACCTGGGCATTGGAGATGTTTGGGGCCTACAATCCTCTGGTATAGATATCTCTCCTTTGGGGAGGGGAGAAGTTTGCACTGAACCTGTCAGCCAGTATGTTGGCAATGTGTGTAGGTTCAGTAATCTTCACATCATTTTGAACTAATTCTGAGCATATCTGGGAGTTTCCTCCTAGGTTTCTAACATAGCTAAAGAAGGCCTTATGATTGTCTTTTGAATCCTTGGCGATTTTTCTCTCAAGATTTGCCTTGGATGATTTTATGAGAGCTCTTAGTTTTTTACTTATAATGATCAAAGGTGTCTTACCTTTCAAGGATTTTGCTCTATCTTGTAGTAGCTTCCTCCTTTTGTTGTAGAGCTTGTTTATGGCTGGGGTCCACCAGACTGGACGCTTGCCTTTGGTACAAAGAGTCTTAGTTTTGTTTGGGATTGCCTGATCCATGCAGTCCTGTAGGTGCTGGTAGAAGGCATTTGTAAGTGATTCAGCGGTTTGAGTAATGTTTACCACTGGCTCAGGGGCCTTAAAGGAGACCACACTAGTTTTTAGAAGTGTGAAGTCGGCTTTTGAGAAGTTTTTCACTGTGGTCTTTTTGTTTCAGGTGGGGCGGGATGAGGACCTCCAGCGAGATTAGTTTATGATCTGATCTCACCAGTGAGGGGTATACTTTCGGTGTTGAACATTGTGATCCCATGTTCGTGATGATGATATCAAGTATGTTTTCTCCTCTTGTGGGGATGGTGACTAGTTGTTCCATGGCATTTGAGTTTATGAACTCCAGGAACCTTTGGGCTAGAGTGTTTGGGCTTGAGTAGTGTTCCCAGTCTATATTAGGGTAGTTGAAGTCACCTAGTATGATGGTGTTTGGAGATACATTTATCCCCTCCATTGTTTTCAGGAAGGCCATGTGAGGTTCCTGAGTTTGAGAGGGTGGCCTGTAACATGCTACAAATTGCAGAGCAGTCTTGTCTATGGTTAATTGCACCTGGATGGTCTCAGATGCATCGTGCATTGCCACCAACCTTGAGGTGTGGGTGTCCTTTATGAATATGGACACCCTCCTTTCTTGGTGTTGTCCGGATTTTGGGCATGATATGAGGTGAAACCTGCTAGTGCTGGGGTGCTCTCAGGAGCCTTGAACCAGGTTTCTGTCACAGCACAGACATCGATGTTCTCCATACTGAGAAGGGCCTGCATCTTGAGATTGAGACTTCTGGCATTGAGCAGCATTACCCTTAGTTTTTACTTTTTGTGTTCTAGGGTGGTAGGTTTAGAATTTGAGCCTTGCCTAAAAAGGCACTATGGGGTGGCAAGAGCCTTTGCCAATATCCGGAAGCCTAGGGTGACAGGTGCAAGCCTTCCCCTAAACAGCGTGGCTTGTCCAGCATGTCATCCCAGGCGGTTTGAATGACACCAGAATTTAAGCCAATTATTAAAGCTGATCATCTTATCACTGTATTGTGGCATCATTCTAGGTGAAGGTAGGATACTGCTCAAGGTCAGGGTCATACCTGCCTGGGCTACATAATCAGAGAGCTCCTCAATGTCTCTTTTCATGTAGTCCAAGGAGTCGTTGACACCAGCGTGGACAATGACTGAGTCGCACTTGTACCTGCTGTTGAGAGTCCTGAGTGCTTGTAACAGGCAGCTTACTGTGACCTTCTCCTTACTCAGTCTGGTGAGCAGGACGTCAGTGTGTCTGACTATGGAGTCACCTATGACAAGTATGTTTGGTGTTGTATTTGGCCTTAAGGGCAGTGACTGCTTTACACACTGATTTTGTTGTTTATGTGTTGTTTGTGTGGTGTATTGAGTTTGCAGTTGCTTGGGTGTCTGCTTTGGAGGCCTCTGCTGTTTAGGTAAATTTTTACTCAGAGCCTCGAGTATGTCTTAGTGTGTTTATGTGTTTGATTCAGTGGTGTGGTTGAGTTATGTGAGACTGGTATTGTGTGTGTAGTTGCCTTCTCCTCCTGCCTGGTCTTGCCAGTCTTGAGTTGAGAGAGCTCAGCCTCCAGTCTGGCTAAATAGCTGCATCTCTCACAAGTGTTAGTGTTACATGGGAGGAGGAGATGGTTGTCCGTGTACATGAGGCAATTGTAACATTGTCTCAGAATTCCCAGATTCACCAAATGGGCAGGAGAGGACGCCAGCATCTGACCCTTCGACATGCTAGAAAGAATTATGAGTTGGTATGAGACAGAAAAGTAGTGGGCTTAGCAGGAAAGTGGGCACTCCTGGGGGGTTTTGCTAGTGAGAGATTTGTATAATATAGGAGTGCTTGACCTGCAAAGAGAATGCTTATAAGACAAGAGATATGCTTATAAGACAAGTGCTGAGCTTTTTGAGAAGAAAAAGCTATTTGGAACAAGTGCTGCACTTTTTAGTGTAGGTGTAAACTGTTTAGGTTCCTAACAGAGCAGTTCTAAGGGAAAAATTGAAGAACAGACTTTCTGGAGCCAGAAAGAGTTTAACCTTGTTTAACCGACGCTGCCCGATGCTGCTCTAGTGGCAACGTTAAAGCGTGCTTGATAGCAGGGGCTGGAAAGAAGCAGGAATAGACCCAAAAGGGAAAATAAAACTACAGTTTCAAGTCAGTAACCACCTCACGGGGGCAGAAGCTGCTCAATGTTAGTCACTGCCACTGATGAACAGAGAGACCCTCCTTCAGCCCAAGCAAAAATGGCCTCACAGAAACTTTCAAACAGTTCAGGAACAGCAAGCCTGTAACTGAACTTTTTTAACTCTCAGAAAAGTGGGAAAAAAGCAAGATTTTTTTTGTTTTGATTTTACAGAGATAGCAGAGGTTTACAAATAATATCAAGTTATAACAGTGCAGTAACTGACCCCACACAAGAGTGCTAGTTCAAGGACAGAAAATATGCAAGTTTTAAGAAAAAAACGATTTAAAATTAAGTGCAAACAGGAAATTCAGCAAACAGCTTTGGTTGTGCTCTAAATACAGCTACTAATACAGAAATCAAGTTTAACAAGCCAGAAAATGCTCAAGCTAGGCAGCTATGCAGAAAAACTTAGCAAATAAACAGAGAAAAATACTTAAAATCTCAAAAGTGGCTCCTTCTTCTCTCAGCGTTTGTTTCCTCTTGGAGGGTGCTTCACCAACAGCCAACAAGCCTGAAAAGATGCTCAAACCACGAGGCAACTAGGTTTTAAGAGAGGAAGATGAAGGAGTTATGGAAATGACCCCTAGTGGCCAATAAAACTACAGTTTCAAGTCAGTAACCACCTCTACGGGGGCAGGGAAACTGCTCAATGTTAGTCACTGCCACTGATGAACAGAGAGACCCTCCTTCAGCCCAAGCAAAATGGCCTCACAGAAACTTTCAAACAGTTCAGGAACAGCAAGCCTGTAACTGAACTTTTAACTCTCAGAAAAGTGGGAAAAAGCAAGATTTTTTTTGTTTTGTTTTTACAGAGATAGCAGAGGTTCACAAGTAATATCAAGTTATAACAGTGCAGTAAATGACCCCACACAAGAGTGCTAGGTCAAGGACAGAAAATATGCAAGTTTTAAGAAAAACGATTTAAAATTAAGTGCAAACAGGAAATTCAGCAAACAGCTTTTGGTTGTGCTCTAAATACAGCTACTAATACAGAAATCAAGTTTAACAAGCCAGAAAATGCTCAAGCTAGGCAGCTATGCAGAAAAACTTAGCAAATAAACAGAGAAAAATACTTAAAATCTCAAAAGTGGCTCCTTCTTCTCTCAGCGTTTTTCCTCTTGGAGGGTGCTTCACCAACAGCCAACAAGCCTGAAAAGACAACTAGGTTTTAACAGAGGCAGATGAAGGAGTTATGGAAATGACCCCTAGTGGCCAATAAAACTACAGTTTCAAGTCAGTAACCACCTCTACGGGGCAGGGAAGCTGCTCAATGTTAGTCACTGCCACTGATGAACAGAGACCCTCCTTCAGCCCAAGCAAAAATGGCCTCACAGAAACTTTCAAACAGTTCAGGAACAGCAAGCCTGTAACTGAACTTTTAACTCTCAGAAAAGTGGGAAAAAGCAAGATTTTTTTTTGTTTTGTTTTTACAGAGATAGCAGAGGTTCACAAGTAATATCAAGTTATAACAGTGCAGTAAATGACCCCACACAAGAGTGCTAGGTCAAGGACAGAAAATATGCAAGTTTTAAGAAAAAAACGATTTAAAATTAAGTGCAAACAGGAAATTCAGCAAACAGCTTTTGGTTGTGCTCTAAATACAGCTACTAATACAGAAATCAAGTTTAACAAGCCAGAAAATGCTCAAGCTAAGCAGCTATGCAGACAAACTTAGCAAATAAACAGAGAAAAAATACTTAAAATCTCAAAAGTGGCTCCCTTCTTCTCTCAGCGTTTTTTCCTCTTGGAGGGTGCTTCACCAACAGCCAACAAGGTCTATGTGAGACTGGATTTGTGGTGTGTGTGGTTACCTTCTCCTCCTGACTGACTGCGCCAGTATTAGGTTGAGAGAGCTCATCCTCCAGTTTGGCTATATAGTTGCATCTCTCACATATATTTGAGCTTGTTGGGAGGAGGAGAGGATGGTCTGTGTACATAAGGCAGTTGTAACATTGCCTCAAGATTCCCAGATTCACCAGCTGGACTGGATAGTAAACCCAAAACTGACTTTTGGACATGCCAGAATAGTATAAGGAACTACTTTTTGACAGATCAAAAAGGACCAATAGGGAGCCAAGTACTTAAAGGGAGTATAAGAGGGTGTAGTGCTTTAGTTTATTAGTGCTTACTTATAAGATTACTTATACGAGCAACTGCAGGGCTTTAGAATGAAAATAGAGTGCTTACTTTGAGATTTAGAACAGTTCTAAGGGAAAAAAGTGAAGAGCAGACTCTGTGGAGCTGGGAATAGTTTAAACCCGTTTAAGCGGCACTGCCAGATGCTGCGCTATGCGCAAAATCGTGCAAAACCGCACAAATGTGGGTTCTAAAGCAGGGAAACTGAAAGAGATAGGAACTGACCCAGAGCGGCCAATAAGCTACTAGTTTCAGGGCTGAGACCACTCCTCCAGGGACAGATAGGCTGCTCAAAGCTCCCCACTCTCACTGGTGAACAGAGAAGCTTCCTCCTATTCAAGTAAGGATATGGGCAACACAGGAAACTATACCACAGTCCGGAATTCAGCAAAACCTGAGATCTGGACTAATCTAGTTCAGCAAAGGCGGGAAAAGAGAATTTTTTTTTTCAGGAAACAGCAGAAAAACACACAGAAAACACTGTAAATGCTGTAAACAGGCTAGCACACTTTAGTGTGTAGCCTACAACAGTTATACAATACAAAAACGTCTTAAATTGATATAAAACAAGTGCAAAAACTGTAAAAAGCAGAAGGCAAATGCAGTTTAAACTTTTTAAAGCACAGATCAGTTAGAAATTCACTTTTTAGGTGGGAAAAGGCAGTCGGAGCAAAAAAACAGAGAAAAAAAACTTAAATCTGGAAAAGTCTCTCTTGGGTCTCTCTGTTGCCTGTATCACTCTGCAGGACACCACGAGGATCAGTGCGGAGTTGTATACTGGTGCAAAACCACGCAAATGCGAGTTTTAAAGCAGGGAAACTGAAAGAGATAGGAATTGACCCAAAACGGCCAATAAGCTACTAGTTTCAGGGCTGAGACCACTCCTCCCAGGACAGATAGGCTGCTCAAAGCTCCCCACTCTCACTGGTGAACAGAGAAGCTTCCTCCTATCCAAGTAAGGATATGGGCAACACAGGAAACTATACCACAGTCCAGAATTCAGCAAAACCTGAAATCTGGACTAATCTAGTTCAGCAAAGGCAGGAAAAGAGAATTTTTTTTGTTTGTTTTTTTCAGGAAACAGCAGAAAAACACACAGAAAACACTGTAAATGCTATAAACAGGCTAGTGCACTTTGGTGTGTAGCCTACAACAGTTATATAATACAAAAATGACAAATTGATATAAAACAAGTACAAAAACTGTAAAAAGCAGAAGGCAAATGCAATTTTAACTTTTTAAAGCACAGATCAGCTAGAAATTCGCTTTTTAGGTGAGAAAAGGCATTTGGAGCAAAAAAAAAAAAAAACGGAGAAAAAAATACTTAAATCTGGAAAAGTCTCTCTTGGGTGTCTCTGTTGCCTGTATCACTCTGCAGGACACCACGAGGAGCTGTGCAGAGTTGTATACTGGTGTAAACCGCGCAAATGCGGGTTTTAAAGCAGGGAAACTGAAAGAGATAGGAATTGACCCAAAACGGCCAATAAGCTACTAGTTTCAGGGCTGAGACCACTCCTCCAGGGACAGATAGGCTGTTCAAAGCTCCCCACTCTCACTAGTGAACAGAGAAGCTTCCCCCTATCCAAGTAAGGATATGGGCAACACAGGAATTCAGCAAAACCTGAAATCTGAACTAATCTAGTTCAGCAAAGGCGGGAAAAGAGATTTTTTTTTTCAGGAAACAGCAGAAAAACACATAGAAAACACTGTAAATGCTATAAACAGCCTACATATTAGGACCCAGAATAACTTGGTCATATTTATAATCAACCCTGTCAAGCTACTGATTTCATCAAAAAATTCTTATAACTATATTCCTTCTTATAGTATACTGAAATTAGAGTAGAACACTGAAATCTATTCCAACACACTAGGAAAGCACAGACACCAAACTAGCGCTTTCATTCACTTTATTACTCGTGAACTACTTCAGAAAAACTTGAACCCCACCCCCAAGCACTTTTTTATAATAAAATAATTAATCATGTGATAAATTATGTCATAAAAGTAATTATACTCTCATTCAAATGTAAAAAACATATATATGTATAGAAAAATACTGTCAAATGTAAAAGAACGTTGTATATATAAATATATTATGAGTATTAAATATATATCAGTGTTTCATTTGCAAAAAACACTTTACATTAAAGTTTCATTCAACCCAGGCACATGATCTGCCGCCAGGTGAAGTTGCCAAAGAGATTCTTTACATTCCAATATAGCCTTACAATCCCCCATAAATACTTTTTGACTAACACTATCTAAAACAGAAAAATTAAATTTCTTAAAATCAGCACAAACAATAGAATGCCTTGCTAGAGCATTAGTTAATTCTTTCGTTCTTATAGCTTAAAGATGTTTATAAATTCTTTTCCTTAGACATCTGATGGTCATTCCAATATAGTAACCTGGACATGAGACACATTGAGCAACATACACCACCATCTCACTATTACATGTGTAATAATTTTTGGACCAATATGTCCTTTTTATATGACCAAAATTAACCGATGAAGAATTGCTAATGTATCTACACTGCCTGCAATTGTGACAAGCATAAGTCCCTTTGGTTAAAATTTTACTGTCTCCAGTGTTTTCATTTTTTTAACTCTATGTTCTAATAAACTCTTGATGTTATTAGTCTTTTTAAAAATATTTTTCTATACATATATATGGTTTTTACATTTGAATGAGAGTGTAATTACTTTTATGATATCATTTATCATGTGATTAATTATTTTATTATAAAAATGTGCTTGGGGGTGGGGTTCAAGTTTTTCTGAAGAAGTTCACGAGTAATAAAGTAAATGAAAGTGCTAGTTTGGTGTCTGTGCTTTCCTAGTGTGTTAGATTTCATAGTGTTCTACAAAATTTTTGTTTGTTGGTTTTCCTTTCCAAGTTTTCTAAGTGAAATTAAAGAGTGTCACTTGTTTAACAAATTACTGGTAGCATGATAGAAGCACTCTGCACTGTTATAAAGTCCTTTTGAAATTTGAATAGAAGAGGATTCAATGCATTTACACAAAGAGATGTTAAGAGTGGGTATCCTTGCAATATCCTTGTTGTTATCCCAAAGTATCCCAAATATTTGGTTGTGGTTAGATTTAATGATGACATACAAATTCTGAAAAAAAAATCCCTATAATATTCTGATGCACTCCCAGGTAAGTTTAGTATCTACCTAATTAAAAAAAATATAGTAATGAAGTTATGCATCTTAATAGCATCTACAGCTGCTTTTCTAGAATAAGAACATTTGGGAGAGTACTACAAAAGTAATTTAATACAGCTGGAAGCAATCTTGCATCTTCAGAAATAATGTGTCTAGATTCAGAGCCACACTTTCATAGTTGTAAAAGTGATTCCTTGATTTACAGCCTTTGAGATGATGGAAAATTTGTATTCAGAAGTATTTTCCTGATTTTTTATCAAAATAATTTCAAATCATTTCATTGAGGGTATTATACAATAACTATGTATTATAAGATGATGCAGTAACTCTGTGTTGCAAAGTATACTGATAACTTTAGAATGCAGGGTTAATTCCCCCATGAAACCGTTTATTTATTTATTTTACATTTGTTGACTGGGATAGTCACACTGAGCTATTGACATTTTTCAGCTAAGGCCTGGGGAGAAAAACTCCACAAATACACACACACACACACACACACACACACACACACACACACACACACACACACACACACACACACGCACGCACACACAAAGTTTCAAATAGAAATTCCAATCATTTGCAACACAAGGCTAAAGTAATGCATTAGCTGGTTCCAAATGAGTTTAGATAGACAATTACAACAATATTTATACTTTTTTTCATTTACTAGAACTTTCCAAGCAGCTTGTCTAATCCTGGTGGGTTTCCTTTTTCTAATAGTTTAACTGTGGTCCTCATGTAGTTGGATTTATAGGCTCTTAGTAAATATACAGCCATGTAGGCCATGGACAATCTCAGCCAGAGTACCCAGTACTGGTGGGAGACTAGCAATATCCCCTATTAGGTAGCATTTCTCCAAATACCCCAGTGAAAAATTTTGCTCACCCATTCTGTTATCCAGACTGGTATAAATGGCTGCTAGGGAAGTACTGTGCTTCATAGGTAAGGGCAGCCAGTTTCAGAAACTGGGAAAAATATCAGGTTAGGTATCTGTCATGCAATCTGGTGTTGTTGATGTGGAAGCACAGGTTTAAGTTTCAAGAATTTATCCAAACTGATCTTAGGTTGGGGATGAGGAATGGAAGGGATAGACAACAGAGTTGGTGAACTGAAGCTGATAGACAACAGAGTTGGTGAACTGAAGCTGGAGAAGAAGAATATTAGCAATGTCCTTGAGTCAGAAAAGAAGGTACTCTTGCAGATACATTCAGTACATAACCGTCAGTTATTTCTAAGCTTCCTGATAATGTTGAAGAAGGCCTTATGGTTGTCTTTTGAATTACTGCTGCCCTAACTTTATAGTTAGCCTTACATTTGTAATTGTAAGCTTGTGATGCTTACCAGTTTTAAATCCTTTTTATAATGATTAACTGATGTGGCTGTTCTACTATATGGGTTTAACTTGCTGTTATGCTTATAGCAGATTGATACAGATGCTGCAATACATCTCTCCAAATGAGAGTAGAATTCAGAGCAAAAGGCAGCAGCCTCAGTTACAAGTTATGCTGCAAAACTATATAATTTCTGATAGCAATAAGTTTAATGGTTTTGGAGTATTCCTTCAATGTGGGGCAGCTGTTAGGGTGCTGCAAAGCAGAATTTCCTTTGAAAGAGCACAGCAAGATGGTCAGATTTGACTAGACAGGGGGTAACAAATAGGGTGGTACAACTGGGAGAAACATTTGTGAGGACAAGCTCAAGAAGATTAATGCCACTGTGGACAATTTGGTCAATTACATTGACATTTATAAAGTCCTCAAATCTCTCAGCTTATTAGTTGTTGGTGGCATATGTCTACAAATTTATGTGAGGATGAAGTCACCAATAAGAAAGGTAGTAGGTTCAAATGTTAACTTTTCCACCTGATTAAGATATTCTGTATGCCACGAATGAGTCATAGATGGGATCTGTAACCGGTTATAATGGGATAATTAATTTTATTAAGTACAACAAGGACCAGCCAGTTCTGTATTAGTATCATGTTAAATCAGTTTATGAATAAATAGAGATACACCCCCACAGTGGCCAGTGAATCTGAATGCATAATAAGCATTTACCCTGGAATCCTGGGAGTACTATCACTACAGTGAAAACAGATTTCTGCACTTACACAAATACTGATGATTTTGAAGTTAAGGAAGGCATCAAGTTCAGCGATTTTGCTGATCAAGCTTCTGGCATTCAGTAGCTCTACTTCAATATTATTCAGATTGGAGTTTGCTATGCTGGGATGTAACTCAGGTATATTCTGCCTAAAAAGGCAGAAAATCTTTAGTCGGTATGTGAAATTCAAGTCAGTAAAAGATGAAGACCATCCCTGGTAAAACAGGTGAGCATGTTAATCATTTCATCCCATGCAGATATATACTGGATCCTTCTAGAATGACATCAATTTACTAGGCATTTACTGAAGCCAAGTACTTTGTCTTTGAATTTAGGCATCATTTTTGCTGATGGTACAATGCTAATGAATACCAGAACCTTGACTTCTCTGAAGACATGGGCAGAGAGCTCAGCAATTCCTCTCTGCATCTTCAGCAGGGTGGAATACCTAAGATAATCCATTCCTACATTAGTAGCTACAATGTTGTAACTGCATCTGCCTAAGGGCCCTAGAGATGTTCCTAACCCTTGCAGCCGAAAGGCAGATGTCACCATATCCTTTGCCAGAATGCTAAGTGTTGTTTCTGTATGCCCTAGAATGGAGTCACCAATGACTAAGGCATTTATGTGAAGTGCTGTAGGCTTAGTGAACCTGAAGGGTACAGGCTTGTTAGGAACCGGTAGTTAATTCTAAAAAGGGGTGACATGCCCATTTCTGATTACATTCATTTTTATAATGACTGTACATAGAATTATACCATGCTTTGTTAGAAGAGACATAACTTCCACAATGAATCCACCAACAGGCAAAATATTTGTAGGCCTCTCACCCTTCATTTCAAATATCCATGATGTAACAGTTTTATCAACAATATGGCATTTATTCTTTTATACTTAAAGCTCTGGATCTAGGAAATTTTATCCAATATCTATGTTTTCTTCACAGTAAATTATGTCATCTATTAAAATACTTATCAAAATTAACTTGCAGCAACCTAAACATTCTTCTTCTTCTTCTTTCGGCTTTTCCCGGTTAGGGGTCACCACAGCGGATCACCTGTCCACTCATGATTGGCAGTGCAACAACCTAAACATTACTTTGATTAATTTGATTAATTAGCTTAGACTATACTTGTGAGGAATTAGCAAGCCATGTTATATGCGTTATATGATATGAAATCACCACCTTTACTGCATCAAAAATCTTGCATGAAACTGGCTGGGAAGTTTTATCTTTCCAAGTAGCTGTTAACTGCATTTTTGCCAGCTAAAATTAATTTATATCCTACAGAAAATCCTTGCTAAAACAGAAACATTTGTTTCAACATAAATGTTAAAATATAAATCTTCTACAACACTGAGATTGGATTGAAATTTAAACACACCTAAAAACTGAACTTCTGATTCTGAAACAATAGTTTTTTAAAACCATTAGTTTAATCTCTGATATGACTAAAACCATAAAAACATTGCTGTGTCTAGGCACATCTTCTGAAATGCATTCTATTCACCAGCTATACAGGCATACCTATATCCAAAATAATGGAGTCCTTCTGAACTGCATCTGAGAAGACTTAATAATTATTGCAAGGAACAGTGAAAAATTAGTATTGTGTGTATAATATGGTTAAAATCAGCAATATCTAACAATACGTTCACATTGCACAGATTTCTTAATACCAATACTACTACTAATACTTGCATTGAAACACATACCCCCAAATTCAGCAAGCTCTGCATGTATTGCAGGAATAATGCAAGAGCTGCTGCATGCAATATAGCCGACGAACGATCCAGGAACAAGCTCCCGAGACGTGCACGAGCAATCCTACACTACTCCTGCAACACACCACTGCTATATGCTAATTACCTCATTTGCTGGTGAAAACCATGCAAATGAGGTGAATTAGCGATCCAGGAAGCAGGCAGGCGTCTGTGCAGGAATAGTGTAACCTGCAGAAATGTATTAGTTTACTAACCGAATGCATTTCTGCAAATTACAAAATGGAGGCATGACAGCTTGAAAGAAAGCATGTATTCAATGTAGTAGGTATGCCAATGGCCAACTGTATGGCAATTGGCATGAAAAATAGTTACAATTTTATAAAAAACAAGTTAATTTTTTTTTGGCTGATCTCAGCCGTTTAAGCGTAGGGCAGCAGTATGCAAACAGGATCAGCCCGAAAATAAGAAAAAAGTTGGAAATAAGCTTTTAAACCCAAATCAGCATTTTGCCATAATAATCAATGGCATGCTTAAGACAATACCAGGAAATAGTGGTTGCTAAGGGGGAAGGCTGAGTGTGAGTGTGGTAACTATGAATTGGCCTTCTGTTTTATGCAAATGAGGGGATTGATACTGAATCACAGATTTCCTCTCAGTGTTAGCTTGTACCCAACCATGCAGGTGCAGCAACACCATTGTACAAGTCTAAAAGGTGGATGACTTCATAAGGGGGAGTGTCATGCATGCTGTAAGCTTATTGGAGCTCTGTGGCCCGTGTTTGCCCTTAGCTAAGCACAGCTAAGGAAGGGGGTGTGTCTCACATTGTTGAGCACTTTTTCCCTGCTTAAACAGGTGTGGGCACCGTGCACCAGGTTTTAAACAAACAAAAATAAATAAATAAACAAAAAACAGGAAACAGCAGCACTGTTCACATCTGAGCAGTGGGTATGTGCGGCGCGCCTCGGGGCTTAAATGGGAAAGCAATGGGAAGGGAAAACAGCAGTAGGAAGGCAATCAAGGAGAACTAGCACAGCTGGCAAGTGAAATGTATCAGAATCAGCCAATTACACATGGAACAGCTTAGCACACTACTATAAACCATGCAAACACCTTCCAGTCTGTTTTTTCCCACAAACTCTACACCACCGGTATACACAGATGGGGAAATTTTATCTGACAAAACCAACAAAATGTTAGGGGCTGCTGTCGCTCTCATACATCAATATGAGCAAGAGGCTGAGGGTGGTGAGGATGTGAATACTGATGACCAACCCACAGTGAGGAGAAGGAGAAGAGTGTACAGACCCAGGGTAACCTACCAGGGGCTACATGAGCTGGAGATAGTGGAGCACTATAGGGTGGACAGGGACATTCTACAACAAATTGTTGAGCTGTGCCGGCCACACCTCACACACACAACCAACAGAGGGGAACCCATCCCAGTGGATACCAAGGTATGTATAGGCTTAAGAATACTAGCCACAGGTACCTTCCAAAGGGCAACTGGGGATGTCATGGGGATCTCACAGGCATCAGTATCCAGGGTACTCCACTAGTTCCTGGATGCCATGTCAGCACATATCGGTGAGCACATATATTTCCTCAACACCTGTGAGGCGTTGACCAGCAATATGTGTCTCTTCCACCAAATAGCAGAATATTCTGAGGTAGTGGGTGCTATAGACTGCATGCACATACACATCAAAGCACAACCCAGTGAGCTGGGTAGGGTATACATAAATCGCAAGGTCTTCCCCTCCATCAACTGCTAGGTCATGTGCGATGTTCAGGGCATTATCTTGAATGTGTGTGCTGGTTGCCCTGGAAGGTATCATGACTCCCACATCTGGCATATGACACAGCTGTACCAGTCATTTGCCAGTGGGGGCATCCCATACTGCCACCTAGTGGGGGATACTGGCTATGCACTGGAGCCATGACTGATGACACCCATCAGAAATGCACACACATCTGAACAAGAACTCCATAATGAGGCACACACACAAACCAGAATCATAATAGAGCATGTGTTTGGGATACTCAATTCATGGCTCCGCTGCCTGGACATATCCGGTGGAGGTTTGCAATACTCTCCGCTACATGTACCCAAATGTTCATAGTTTGTGCCATGTTACACAATATGATCTTGTGGAAACAGCTGCAGCAGGAACAGCACGGGGCAATGCCACACAGCCCTCCCACCATTGCCAAGGCCATCACAGGCACAGAGGGACTCAGAGGAGGAACTACCTGATCCTGCCCATGTAGGCAAAAGGAGGCATGTTCAGTATGCCCAGGCCTTGGTGAAGAGGCGGCGCATAGCACATACACTGACACAGTAGGGATCCAGGGAATGACACCTCTCTCTGACTTGCACATACAGTAAAAGTGATGCCAAACATGACACTACTTGTGCTTTACCATGTATAGGGAGTGTACTATATGCATCTGACATAGTCAGCCCTCCAGCACCATCCTCAGTACTGGCACAGCCACAAGGTAAGTCAGTCTTCCTATCAATTGCTGAATGGAGTAGTATGTTCTGATAGTTGTATGTGAGCATGCAAAGGAATTGGGTGGCTGAATGGGATGGCAGCAGATAGTGGACACCTATATGATCATCATAAAATCCATAACAAATACTGGTGTCAACATACTAGGCAGTACTAGACAACGTGACAAATCCCACTGCAGTACATGTGGTGGTCCAAATGTGTGTCCATAGGACACACACTTGCATGTCATTGAGGCTCACATACCCACCACCAACCTCAGCCAGCAAGACAGGTGTAGATGACCATAAAGAAAGGCTAGCTAAGGCCTGTAATTGATGGCAATGGTTAACAGCCCCCCTCCAGACCTACACAGACAGAGTACAACTGGTCTGGCAGTTGTATGTTATTTCTGAAGGTAAGAAGTCTGAAACTGAAATGTAGGTCAATAAAACCTAAGATCTGTACTCTGTTGACATGCCTCCAGTCTGCATTATAGGTCAGAATACAAAATGAAATGGAAGCCAACAGAGTACCTGAAATACCAGTACAGTCATAGCAACTGTTTCAAGTCATCAGGTGTGCCACCCCCGCAATCCTATGTAGAAATGCAGTAACATGTAAGTGTGAGGTACAATAACAGTGAAGCACAGATTATCCAAGCTGGCCCAATCTACAGGATAGATTGTTGCATGTGCACAGTATGCAAGGGTCCATGTGTTAGGTTGTCATGTGTTCAATATTGTGTGGAAGTGGTCAGCATGTAGGTATGGAGGGTTGTGTCTCAGTGGCTTATGGGCTGCACTGTGGATGACAGGGCCATGTTCTGGCAACTGCAGTGCAAACCACAATGCTTCTCAGCAATACCCATGTCAGCAGTCATCCGTACTCACTGTCCCAATGTCAATATCTGTCACCATCTGAAAGATGGACATGCTATGAATGTGGGCCTATACATACACACAGTACACAGGTGGAAGTATCCTAGACAGAGTACATAAAATGTAACTATCAACTGCACACACCTTTGGAATTGTGTATACAGATTAGCTGCACATTAGTTGTCTGTGTAGTATGGAATACTAATGTAGTCTGGCCAATCACTGGCAGACCACAAAAGGCACAGTTATGAAGTAATGAGAGACTACATATGTCCCCGCACAAGGCAGCATAAGGGGAATGTCCCATGTATATCTGTGAGTCAGCTGCAAGTAGCTTCCATATTACACATGCACTCAGCTCACCCCACAATCAGCCAAAGGTTTATCACAGGTCATGTCCTTGCTGTTGGGAATGAGTACAGTATGACCTCACTTCTGTGTGGGAATACCCAAAGAATGCAGTATGTTGAAGAGGTGTCCCATGCAGGTGTGTCCCTAGCTTTAAGCAGCACCCTGACTGCATCCAGATTAATGGATTAATATGGACAGGAACTATTACCATTAACACCTCGCACACTTACCCTGATACCTTAGGGAAATCCACTGGCTCGCAGCCTGAGAATGTAGGAGTGACAGAATGCACTGGCTTGCTAAAGATGGCCTGCATCACAATCAAATGGCCTACAGTCTTCTGTCAAAGGCCTGTGCCTCACCCATATTGCCAATGTATGGTATCTCACGGGGTCCCAACTAACAACATAACACAGTCAACAGAACGCAAATGCAAGGCCATGTTGACAAATCCCAGTAGCATGCTCACTATGTCCTACTGCATGAACTGTGGATCAACCCCTAAATACTGCTGGGATGAAGGGCCAACTATAGGGATACTTCTCAGATATCACTTGCATAATGCTAGGAAGAGGAGAAAATAACAGAGTGGGGTGGTGTAGAAGCATGGATGTCATGGAGTGTGTGAAATCTGAAACTCTGATGTGTGCCCATACTACCCCTGCCTACAAACCCAGTAATGGGTGACTGCAAACCTGCTTGTAAACCACAATGTGAAGGGGAACTGACCAGATATATGAGCCCTCCCTCTGGGTAACCTGGGAGAAGCTGTACAGCTGAGAGGTATGGCCACAGCAGGATATGGCCATTCTGTTACGTCGATATATATACAAGAAGGGGATCCTCAGCCACCATAGTACCAAGGTGCTGGAACATTTACACAGACTCATCAGCAAGTGTCTGCAGCTACCCCTCCAGAATGGCATGATTGTGCAAGAATATGTAGGCTGCGGACCACAATACTGGACACAGCCTAATTTATCTTGTATTTCCTAGGAAATAACTGTGAGCAAATAAGTATATCTGTCAGTAGTTGATGACATAATACAGTACAGTGTAAAACAGTACATATGTCTGAATATCTCTGCTAACACCAACCATGTAACACAAGTAGCACAGACAACAGTAGTTACAGTATTCCACTATTTGTCGCCCATTGTGACTCCATATTGTCAACCTGTCTACAGATATCCTGCAGAAACAGGTTGCTAGCTGTAGGTGTAGAACACCAAACTCTGGACTGGAGTACAACGCTACATGGAATGGATTCACACACTCAATACAGAAGATCATACTAGGCATGCTCCTACACTTAGAGACATGAAGCCCATGTCTGACAACACAGTGGACTATACATATTTGTCATTCATGGGTGTCTGTGCACACACACCACATTGTACACCATTTATGCTTTGAACACACATTAGATAGGAATACTCACACATATCCAAGGCCAACACACTATAATATGTCAAATATACACACAGAGATGTGGGGAAGAGAGAGAGACAGACAGTGAAAGTGCAAGTAATATCCAATATTGGACACTTAATGGCATAATCCACTATTCACCATTCATTTCTGTGTAGAGGGATGACAGTGGATATCTTCCATGTGGATGGTGTGTGGATGGTGGCATGTGTGTGTTTGACTGGAGTGTGTGATGGAATTGTGAGAACATGCCTGTGTTCATGTAGGAGGCAAACTGTGATGTTCTCATGCCCCATGGAGACTTGCTGTTGTTGCCATCAGTCGGCATTATGTCCATGCTCACCACTGATGTGGGCAGGAGTGTGGTTGATGTGCATATCCCCCTGTACTAATGTTTTGGACAGGGTGCCACTGTTCCTGCCTATCCTGTCTGATGCAGATTGCCTGTATCCATGGCATGTGTGTATGAGGTGTGCTTTACCCCCAGTACGGATTGACTTGTGTTACTGGCTCTGAGACTGTGTACATTGTGGAGACATGGTTGCAATTGGCCTTGGTGGTTTGGATATGGATGATTTCTAGTCATAGTCAGCCTTACAGGAAGTTACCTGTGAACCTACTTGCTTGCTCAGATAGAGGTACACTTGCTCCCAAGTTGTGGTCTGCACCTGTGTGTCCCTCTACAGCCACTATAGCAACCTATTATGTGCTTTGTGTCTTGATGCTGTCCACCAAGGGGGATTACTCTATCGTTGGTAAGGATGGTTGTACAAAGTAATGTTGATTCCATATAGCTACAGAGGATATGAAGTGTACACACCCCTGTTACAATGCATGGTACTTGTGCAATTGGAACATGACCCCACAAAAGTACATGTCAACACAATCCCCACCTGTGATTTGTCCTATAGCCTGCTCAGTTCAACAGGGAACATAACAACCTGTCCTGTGGAAACATATGGGAATTAATACTCAGTACAGTAAGCCAGTTGAATGTGTGTGCACACCTTTACACTGATATGTTGTGTAAACACCTGCTGAGATGATTACAGCATCCATTTGTCTTGGTTTGTACTCTAACGTCATATCACATTTTCACTTGCCAATGGTTGCTCACCTTCCATGAAACAGCTTTGTTTCTTTTTCAGTAGAATTGCACAGGTTATGGGTCACATTTGAGGTGAGAAATGTTTTGACTTGACTTTCTGTGGTCTCACTGGCATACAGCACACAGACCTGGCATTCCAACAGGGGATGGATACACTTTGATATCCAGTGTATATCAATGTTGATATAGCTGTTAGTGGTAGGCATGGACAGTGAGTCATAACACAGTTGTACACTTCTCTGATTATTACCCGATAAGCATGCCTACTGTAGTACCCATATCAGTGTCATGGCAATGCAAGAATCAATAGAAGTACATATTTTATTTTGTTGTATGCAGTGACAGTGATATTACACACATGTGCAACATGCACATCCTATTTTCCGAACTGCTTGTGACCCATGTTATTACTTCTGTGCCTTTGAGCTGAACATACGCATATGTACACATGCTCAGGGGATATCTGGTATACATTTGTGTTCTGTGTCATTATGGCACACTGTATTAACATTCTTTCAGCTCAGTCATACGTCTCAGCCTGTTATACCAGGACTTCTGGTCATTGGTCCACATCACTAGGTAACAAAACAGGGAAGTTAATTTTGATAAAGTATTACTATAGCTGCTTTAACACAAGTATATGTGTAAGTGACTACAGATATCTGTCACAACTGTGAACATTGATCAGAAGAACACTTTACAGTTGAATGTTATTAATTCAATATATCACATGCAGTTTAACACACATTTGCAACAGTGCTTTACTATGCTCATGCCCTATATAGGTATCCTAGATTTACAATATAAACATTTATAATATTCATATTCACAGGTAACATATGGATATGGGCAACATCCCATTAACTGGCCTAGCAGTGGCACAGACATGACTGTTTGACAGACACTCTAGTGGTTGCCATATGTGAGCTGTCTTTTCCCAGGGTTTGTCAGGCTCCTCAGCTGTGACCCAACCTATCCACCTCTTAGAGCATCACATGTGGACAAAGCCTAACATTAGGGGGGATATATAGGGACAGATTGTAGATATCCCTATTACAAACCTATGAAGTTTGTAGCATGATACATTTTGCATTACCATGACTGTTCTGAAGGTGGTGGGGTCTGAAACTCAGGTGTCTGCCATGACTTCATTGCTACCATCTCCAGCTATTTGCCAGACTAATATAGATATTTGGAGAACCAGAACAAACACTATGATGGCTAAATCTTGACATTCTGTGAAGATCTGCACAATTGACAGGTATGGCCCACTTCAGACAGAGCCAGATGCTATGTCCATAGCATTTGTTCAGCAGGACATCATTACAGAAAGTATTGATGGCACATATACATCTTTCATAATCATCTATCCCATTATTACAGACCAAGTACTACATTCAAATACATGCTTACATGTTTCACATACCTAGTTTATCTTCAGGTTCCTTCTGTGTACAGGTTGTCTTCTTGTTTCTTATTTCTTATTTTCAGGTTTTGTTTATGTGTTTTTTTTTTGGTGTCTCTCTCTCTCTCTCTCTCCACCGCTGGGATTGAGCTTGTTTGAATAGGTTGAAGCATGGCTTTTGTAGGCGATGCTCATGTTCAGGTGATGGCTTCTACACCAATTGCTGTTCCTTACTTGCTAATTGCATGCAGGCAGCTGTGTAGTTCTTCCAATAGCCAATGTCATAGCAACCCACTACAATAAATAACTACATCATGTGGGCATTATCCCTTTAACCTTCCTGTATGGAACAACATCACTAGAACAGTAGGGATACCTCTTACAACAGGACTTGTGGACACAGGCCAACTACATATTTGTATAAGGTTCCAGACCTAGGGACAGTGTGTGAGTATTGCTGTTAATGCATTGAATACTGCTAGTTTTACAGGGTTTGTGTATACATGCTAGTTTTGCATGGAATGCAGTCTGTCTGCATAGCTCTCAACTGTGGGCATATCCATATGATGGCCAGAGGATTGGCTGTTATATTTTTTCTGTTCCCCACACAGGTCTTGTCCCTGACATATCAGTGGCATTCTTGCCATTGATTGCTATCTGTACATGGCAACATCCATTTGTGTTTCTGACTTTATATTCCTGAGTAAGGATATGTTGCAACCAATCCTGTAACACCAGCAACTTTCACAGTGTATAACAGCAATATT
This sequence comes from Protopterus annectens, assembly GCF_019279795.1. Classification (NCBI taxonomy): domain Eukaryota; kingdom Metazoa; phylum Chordata; order Ceratodontiformes; family Protopteridae; genus Protopterus; species Protopterus annectens. Next base: position 1,775,893,381 of record NC_056728.1, read on the forward strand.
TTAGATATGACCCTGTGTTTCAGCCTCTGTCCTCCATCTATATACCAGGCTTTGTTATCCAGATGTCATGCAAAGAGGTTGATAGGTATGGTCTATCATTATTTAGTGCTGACATTCCTGCTATCATTCCAGTGATGTTGTGGACTCCCACACAAGTTGTGGGGTAGGGTCCATATATATGAGGGCTACAGCTGGACAAAACATGTGTGACCCTGTACAGTCTGGAGGCCAGTGTATAGAGAACACTGTTACATGCTCTTGTAAGACATTTTATGGAGGAGGGGTATTAAATGTTTTAAAACTAGGCTGTATCAGTAATAAGAAACATAAAGGTATATGGCTGTACATTTTCATACATTTCACCATGGGGACACTAGTGGGCTAGAGCTTACTGTCTTGCACACAGTTCTGTTTGTCAATGTGATAGTGACGTTATAAGTTAAACATTGGTATGTAACAGATACATTTACATTGTGACAATTTATACTTTTCCCCCTAGGGGGTTGACTACAGAGTGTAACTGGAGGCTGTTGAACTACATCTGTAAATAAGTGTTGATTGATTCTTGTATCCAAGGCAAGTGTGTTTTTTACTGTTGTACTACTTGAAAGCTTTAGCCTAGACAACAAAGTATATGTTTTGCAGATTACTGTATCATATGTTTTCTTTGAGAGTTGCATTAATCAGTTATTATGCATTTCAAACACCTAAATGCTATACGAATTGGCATAAACAACTGAAATAGTACACAAATAAACATTTATATGTATGCAGACTGTATGGCGTCATGTACATTGCATTGTGTGTGGATATATGTTTCATGCAATAATTCTCATTTGTAGGGAAGAATCAGGCACTCGCCATTTGAAAAGGTGGAAACTGTAGGAATAATGGCTGTTTGATATTCTGTGCACCCTCTGTATATACTCTCTTTATGTATACATCCATAAGTATTTTTATATTTATATATGTATATATGTATATATATATATATATATATATATATATATATATATATATATATGTGTGTGTGTTTGTGTATGTATCATTAGAATTTTTAGTGCATCCACATTGTACATTCCCTATGCTAGACTGACTGTTCTGCATGATATGTTCATAGGTTCATAGGTTCATACTAGGCTATCTGCCCTAGGGTATTTATAAGCCTAGCCAGAATGTGTTTGGCTTTCGTCACCCATTTTAAATTAATTTTGCTATGAACTTTTTCAACGTTAGTATACTGTGCCTCTGTCTAACAGTGACACAGAAGTGATACCCGGGTTAAACCTACGATCTCCCATCCACTCATCAAGATTCCTCTTGAACAGAGTCAATGAGGGACTCTGCCTAACCTGGACTGGGATTTTATTCCAGAGTGAAGGGAGCCTCTGGGTTATGAATCTGTCCCTCCAGCATGTCCTATTTATTTCAGTGCTGAGGTTCAAGTCTCTCAAGCGCGTAGCTCGATGGGATTTGGATTTTCTGAGATGCAGCATGTCCATTAATTCCAGGTTGGACATGGCTTTATACATCAGGCACAGATCGCCCCTGAACAGGCGGTATGCCACTGAGTAGAGCTGGAGTTTCTTTAACCGGGCAGCATATGGCATCTGTTTGAGCCCTTTGATCCTCTTGGTGAGGTACTTTTGGGGTCTTTCCAGTTGCTGCAAGTGTCTGGTAAGGTACATCCCAAAAGGGGCATTGTACTCAATTATGGGCCTGATGAGGGATGAGTAAAGAGGCACGATGACCTCCCCTGATCTAGATGTGAATCCCTTCATGATTAGGTGGGCTATATAAAATGTTTTTCTAACCACTTTGGCCACGTGGTTGTCAAATGAGAGACTGCTATCAACTTGGGTCCCCAGGTCCCTAATTACTTCTTCTGTACTTAATGGATTACTACCTATGTGGTAATTTGTGGGCACTTTGTTTTTGCCAAAGGGGATGACTATACACTTTTTGGTGTTTAGCTTGAGGCCATGGCTCTGGCACCAGTTGTCTGTTTCTATGAAGCCCTTTTGGAGGATGCTTGTGTCAGCTGGAGAGTCTATTATGGCGCCCAGTTTGCAGTCATCTGCGAACTTGGTCAGCCACAGTCCTTCCGTGTTGGCCTGTACCTCCAAGAAATATATACCGAACAAGAGAGGTCCCAGGACTGAGCCTTGTGGGATGTGACTTGTAACTGGTTTGGAGTCTGACATGGCTCCAGCATTTCTAACCATGTGGGTTCTGTCCTTGAGCCAGTTTGCAACCCATCTACTGACATAGGGGTTTATATTTAAGCTGGTGAGCTTATCTATAATGCCCGAGTGGGGTATTGTATCGAAGGCTTTTGCGAGGTCCAGGTAGGCTGTGTGGACCACCTTCCCCTCATCAATGGCCTTGGTGACTGTTTCAAAGAAATCAACAGGTTTAAGAGGCAGGATCTGCCCTTAACAAAGCCAAACTGGGTAAGATCCAGTGTCTGTAGGTCCCCAATATCTTTATTTATGAGGTCCATGATGATCCTTTCCATAGCTTTGCAGACCAAGCTAGTCAGGCTTATGGGGCGATAGTTTCCAGGATCCGTTGAGGCACTACCTTTGTGGAGAGGGACCACTGTTGCTGTACGCCACTCTTTGTGTACATATCCTGTAGTAAGGCTGAGATTGAACAGTAGTTTTATGTTTGGGTTTAGCTCTTCTTGGAGTTCATGTAGGACGCAGCCGGGACACCGTCTGGTCCCATTGATGCTGTGTTTTTGCTTTGGAGAGGCGGCTCTTACCTGAGCATCTGAGATGTCAGGGGCAGCACTCTGCTGGGATAGATATTTGCCCTTTGGTGGGTGGGGAGTTTGCTGAACCTGTCAGCTAGGATGTTGGCAATGTCTGTGGGTTCGTGTATTTTTGTCATTTTGGACTAATTCTGAGCATATCTGGGAATTCCCACCCAGGTTCCTAACATAACTAAAGAAAGCCTTGTGATTATCCTTAGTGTCTGTGCAAATTTTCTCTCGAAGCTGGCCTTAGACGATTTTATGAGTGCCCGTAGTTTTTTGCTAATACTGATCAGAGATGCCTTCCCTTTTTGGGATTTTGCTCTATCATTTAGTAGCTTCCTCCTTCAATTGTATAGTTTGTTTATGGCTGAGGTCCACCAGACAGGACGTCTGCCTTTGGAGGATTGGGTCTTGGTTTTATTTGGGATTGCATGATCCATGCATTCCTGAAGGTGTTCACAGAATGCATTTATAAAGGATTCTGCGGTCTGGGCCGTATTTTCCACATGCCCGGGGCTTTGAAGGATTCCACCTCGGTTTTGAGGAG